>NC_057799.1:482677091-482812183 GCF_018294505.1 Triticum aestivum
CAGGAGTGGCAACTTGCTTGCCCTTTTTCTTGAAGTTCCCTTTCTTTCCCTCATCCCTTTTTCTTGAAACTAGTGGCCTTGTTAACCATCGACACTTGATGCTCTTTCTTGATTTCTACCTTCGCCAATTTCAGCATCGCGAAGAGTTCGGGAACCATTTTTTTCATCCCTTGCATATTATAGTTCATCACGAAGTGATAGTGACTAGAGAACTCTATCAATCACTATCTTATCTGGAAGATTAACTCCCACTTGATTCAAGTGATTGTAGTGCCCAGACATTCTGAGCACACGCTCACTGGCTGAGCTATTCTCCTCCATCTTGTAGGCAACGTACTTGTCAAAGGTCTCATACCTCTCGACACGGGCATGAGTCTTTTTTCGAGAGTACGCCAAGAGCGTACCTAAGCTTTATAGAAGGGAGAAATAATTACAAGAAGATTGTTCTAGCCCTCACCATAGGTCGGCGATGCCAATGAGACTCCCACTCATACTCCTACATACACGACTACTCATATAAGTGTTCTACACTCCTTGCTCCTGCCGCTAACCAAAGTCGTAGCTCTTGGTAGATCTTCGTGGAAAGTTCCTCTTCATTGCTAATGCCTTGGCCACCAAAAACTCGCCCATTCCTTTGCTTCCAAATTCTCCAACAAGTCAGTAGCACCAGTAAGTCAAATCCCTTCTGATACCTCTTGGGGATCCGCTTCCGGGCGGTTGGCCACCAATTCTGTAATATCTCTATCGCAGAGGGAAGCATCTGCATGTCAATCTGGGCCCACAGGAAGCATTGGAACCATACTTGCCTCGAGTAAGCACATTGGAGCATTATATGATCCACCGAGTCTTCCTCTTGATCACAAAGGAAACACACTGATGTTGCGTCATGTAATCCATGTCGAAATCTTCGATCAGAGGTCCAAAGTCTTTGCTGCAGTGCCAACCACATGAACAATCTGCATCCTAGTGGGGCCCAACATTTCCATAGTCCTTTGGCGCATCCAAGTCTGACAACCCCCTTGTTCATAATACGGTAAGCAGATGAAGCCGAGTACTGTCCTGATGCCGACCACTTCCAGATTGCTTGATCCTCCATTGAAATGTCAAGATCTGTAGCACTTAAGATCTCCCATAGGTGGATGAATTGGACAAGTCCCTCAGTGGACAGCTCCCCTTTGATTTCATTGATCCAATTGCTTGAGGTCAGCCCATCCCTTGCCAACCACCGATTCACCGTTTGAGTTTTTACTTGTGCTACTACCAGCGGTGCAATTTCCGCAATGCGGAGTCCCTGGATCCATCTATATTTCCAAAACAAGATTTGGCTCCCATTACCCAAAGTCCAATGCACTAAGCTAGCGAAAGCTGCTTGCATCTCCTTGTCCACCGACATAGTCAGGCCCTGCCAAGGTTTGGAGTTGTCAGTACGTCTGAGCCATTCCCATCTGAGTCTGAGGGCAATTCCTTGAGTATCACTACTGCAGGATGGTCCAAACGCGACACTACGATCAGAGACCCTTCGACGAAACTATGTGCGATGCCATAATCGCAAACGGTGGAGTAAAAAAACCATCAAAAGGGTGCAAAACGTTTGCGGTGACGGATGTATCAAACACGGTTCAGATTTTAGTTGCGTGTGCGATGCAGGGCATACGGTTCAGCTCAATTAACTGTTTGGGAAGAGGAGGAACAAAAGAAACAGGCAGCCAGATGAAGGTGTGTGCGATATACAACATACGGTTCACTGGGATGAACTGTATGTGATTAGGCAACACAATGGAAACGGTTCAACTGAACAAGATATGTGTGATGCGCGGCAAATAGGTCCGTAATCTGAAATGTGTGCGAAGACCAATAATAACACAGAAGATTGCTGCTAATAAGCCGTGTGAATTGCTGTGTCTACAGTAGAATAACATGTATGTTTATATATATATATATATATAACTGAAATAAACATCCAATTACATAAGTGACTATACAGATCATTCGCACACACCTCAATAAACAATTGCATGCATTCTAAAGTAGGAGAAACGATCGTCTAGTCCTATACTTCTTGTGACGCTCCCGCCATGCTATGTGGCACGATCCCTCATCTTTGTCAGGAAGAAGACACTTCCTCATGTCAACGATCCGCCTGTACATCTCGTAGCTTGTGTACGCGTCCATGGCCGCGTACTTGACATGTTGTTCATTTAGTCTCTTATGCCACACACTGTGCCAGGCATTCTTGTCTTTATTGCTCTCATTCTTCATCTTCGCATAGTAGGGGTCGATGATGGCCGAGGCGAGGTCAACCAGGGAGTTCAGTTTGTTTTTGTCGCTGCCGCAGACCTTGTAGTGGTGCTGGATGTTGACAAGATTCGGGCATTTCAAGTCTGAAACCTTGAGCACTTTTAGATCGTTGGTGGTGTCCACCGTAGCAAAACTGTAGTCGGAGCTGTTGATAAACCTGGAGAAACGCTCGCAAGGCCTTGTGGCAAGGTGGAAGTGGTAGACGAGGACGTCATGCCGCACGCACAACTGGGCGACGGCAACCTTCTGATCGTGCCCGGCACGACCGATGGTGTACTCGAGGTCGAAGCCGACCACTCGATACTTGTCCTCGGCAAGGAACTGCTCCATAGTTTGGATGGAGCTCGGCACCGGGACCGGATCGTTCGTGTACACCATCGAGAGGGCCTTCCCCCTCATGTGGGTGTCCACTACGTGATGCATGGTGAACTGCCATCCGTTGTCATCATCGGCCGCTGGGAGCGCCATTGGAGCCACGGGGAGTGCCATTGGAACCGTTGGATGTCCTCTGTATGTGTCCTCGTGGATTGACAAATCACAGTGTTACAAGGATTGACAAATCTTACCAAATTGTTTGTACGTGGTTGCACACGGGTCATCCAAAACAACAGTTTGCGTTGAAGGGATGCACAAATCCTGCGCTGCTCTCACTTTGCATACGGGTGTTCTATCTAAAATGTTTGCGATCAAGAGCTGCAGAAATCCTGCTCGGCACATTTTCTCTTGGCTTCCTCGGGAAGTTGTCGGTTTGCATACGGGTGTTCTAACTAAAACGTTTGCGATGAGTGTTTTATATTTAAAAAGTGAATTAAACTGCGGCTTGGGTGCCATTAATGGAGAGGATGCAAGCAAGGCGGGCGGCCATGGAAGTCAAAGGGCTCGCTTCCCAGTGAGCCTGCACAGCGTACAACTCGCACGCTTCCCGATGAGCCTGCGCACTTGAGGACAGCTTGCACGCCTCTCAGTCAGCCTGCGCACCGGACGGCGCTCGCACGCCTCCCGTTCAGTCAAGGTCAAGCAGCTGTCCGCACGGCACCTCCTACAGCCATTAAAACCAAGACACGTGGCGTCACGTGAATGGTTAACAGAATTTCGGATTTACTAGAATTTAAAAACCAGGCATCTCAATGTTTTGCCGGCAATCAACGGTGCCCTGGTGTTTGAAATTCATTCCCATTTCTTGCATTGTACCTAAGCATGCACCCAAGGACACAGATTTGAATCTTCAACCAATTTATATGCACTGGAGCATGTGCATGTAGTTCAAATTTGAATTCTGCACATAAATGCATTGAAAACTGAGTTAATGCATAAAAATGTCCAAACGAACCCCAAAAAATCACAAAAATTCACACAACACTCCTGTTGTTCTATGTTCACACAAGAAAAAAAATTGAAAGCAATAAGAGGCAATGGATATCGTTTCGTCCCCAAAGGTGGGACGTTCCCTACCGAAAACCATCATTCCTGTTGTGAGAAGCTCCGGTTTGTGAGAAGGATATACCCAAACCTGCCCCAGATGGGACAAAATTTGTACCACGGCATGTTGATGCCGCTCCATGATAGCATGCCAAGTTTCATGAATTTCAGACGAGGTTTGGATTTACTAGAATTTAAAAACCAGGCATCTCAATGTTTTGCCGGCAATCAACGGTGCCCTGGTGTTTGAAATTCATTCCCATTTCTTGCATGGGACCTAAGCATGCACCCAAGGACACAAATTTGTTTTTTCAACCAATTTATATGCACTCGAGCATGTGCATGTAGTTCAAATTTGAATTATGCACATAAATGCATTGAAAACTCAGTTAATGCATAAAAATGTCCAAACGAACCCCGAAAAAATCACAAAAATTCACACAACACTCCTGTTGTTCTATGTTGACACGAGAAAAAAAATTGAAAGCAATAAGAGGCAATGGATATCGTTTCGTCCCCAAAGGTGGGATGTTCCCTACCGAAAACCATCATGCTTGCTGTGAGAAGCTCCGGTTTGTGAGAAGCATACACCCAAACCTGCCCCAAATGTGACAAAAATTTTACCACGGCATGTTGATGCCGCTCCATGATAGCATGCCAAGTTTCATGTATTTCAGACGAGTTTTTGATTTACTAGAATTTAAAAACCAGGCATCTCAATGTTTTGCCGACAATCAACGGTGCCCTGGTGTTTGAAATTCATTCCCATTTCTTGCATGGGACCTATAAGCATGCACCCAAGGACACATATTTGATTTTTCAACCAATTTATATGCACTGGAGCATGTGCATGTAGTTCAAATTTGAATTGTTCACCTGAAATGGCTAGAAAACCAATTTAATGTATAAAATGTTCAAACGAACCCTGAATAATTCCAATTCTTTTACGACGCACATATAGTTGCATGTTCACTCCAGATAAAAGGTCTAGCAATTCAAACACCATCCTTGCCGCTGTGACCCCATTATGTAATTCAAATCAAGATGAAAAATCAAGTAGATCACACACAGTTTATTATCAGCAACCGTGTGAGATACAGCACAAAATATCCTGGAGCACCGTCGATGTATAGTACGCCTATGGCTTACGCGAGAAGGTGCGTCGGCTACAGTCCACAGCTGGCGTCTCAAGCACACTAGCTCGCTCCCCAAATATCATTTCACTGTTCAATCGTCGCCGGTGAAAGATGGGCACGTGGCCCGCATCGTGAGGGCAACTTCGGTGGCCCACTCCGGCGAGAGCGAGGCCGCAGCCGCATGCGCGTGCTAACAAGGGGCATGAGCGCGGCCACAATCTGCGACCGGGCGGCAAAGGCAGCCCAAACGGCCACTGTTGCTTCTCACATGGCGGCAGCAACATCTGCCTCGGGAATAGCAACTGGCGAGAGCGGCACAGCAGCTGTCCGTTCCGCAGCGGCGGCCTTAGCCCTGATGGAGGCTGACCACGACCATGTCGAGGCCGCCCACGCCCAGCCCCTGGCGGTCACCGCACAAATCAAACGAAGCTTCTCCGACAATGGTCGGCAACCCACGGCCGAAGAGCTGGCAATCGCCGAGAGCGTTCGAGCAGCCGTCCGTTCCTCCGCCGCATACCTTGCGACGACGGAGCCCGTCCAAGCCCAGATCGCGTTCGCCCATGCCCAGCTCGTGGCGGCCTTTTCCAAAGAGATGGCGGACGCGGATGGCAAGATGCTTGGCGAGTATGGTGCGATGGATGCCATGGAGCCCCTTCCCCACGAGACCGTCGGGCGCGAGCTGCACATGGAGGTGGCAGCGAAGATCGACGAGCACCAGCCGTAGTAGTACTCTTTGTTTTGTTTAATTAACAGTGCCGGTCTTTAATTTATTAGAGTAATGTTTAGGTCAGCTAGCTCTGTTTAATTGCTGAACTTGCTCGATTAAGAAGTGTGGGTGTGTTGTAGTCTCCTTTGTGTACCCAAATTATGCAATGACGTGGATGACCACTGTAACCATGGAAATTCGAACCAAAACTTTTGACGTTCAAACTCATCACACACGGGTTAAGCTATCTGAATCGTTTGTGAAGTCCACATATCATACACAGTTCTGAATAAGGGACCGTGTCTGATGACAATTTGCGCGCCAGTTTTTTCGCTGAAGCGATTCCAAATTTTCGGCTTCCGCGGAAATATCTACCTCCCTGCCCCCTCCCCCTTACCAAAAGCCACATTTCCCCTCTTTCCGCCTTCCTTTCCAAGTTGAAACCTTCACTCCTTGCTTGCAGCGTCGCCTCCTCGTCGGCGACCCTCCTTCACGCTGCTCGGCCTCCTCTATCCAGGCAGGTAATCCACACCTGACCCCCATCCTCCTCCTCCTTCCACATCCCACATGCCCCGACCGCCGGCGCGAGCGCCACACCTTCCACCCAAATCACCGACCCCTCCACCAAATAAGCGCCGACCTAAGCCATGGTGCACGCAGTATAGCCAGGACCTGAAGGAGCATTTTGCAGCGGAGAAGCAAATCGCGGCCGCACGCGTGGATGAGGTCGCGATGGCTGCCATTCAGGCCGACCCCCAGATCTTGAAGGAGCACCTTGCCATTTGCAAGCTACGCCGGTTAAGCATGCTCGGTTTACCCGTTGCGTGTGCTGCTCCTGCCTTTCCTTCACAAATTCCAGTGAATTGTGCTATCTAATTTTACCATGCAATCTGTTGCTCTAGTGTATATGTTCTATATGTCATGCAGTGTGGTGCTCACTTATTAACTGTTTTGTTAATTAGTTGTCATCTTCAGTTTACTGTTTGGTTTAATTCTGCAAATGTGATGTTCAATTCTTCAGGCTACAATTTTGTATTGTCTTCCATGTGAGAAATAAATCGAATTTATCTTTACAAAATTGCGGGTGCATTCTGTTATTGTATACCATGTGAGGTAAATTGAATTTGGCTGTAGAAAATACATGAGAAACAAATACAATTGCTACAATTGGCTGTAGTTAACTGTTTGGTTAACTGTCTGATCTTCTATTAGGAGTATGTTATATTGTGCAATGTGGTGCTCAGTTAATGTTTGGTTCATTTGTTGTGGTGTTTAGTTAACTGCTTGGTTCAATTCTGCAATGCGATGTCCAATTGTCGTGGGTAGAATTTTGTATTGTTGTGCATGTGAGGAATAAATCGAATTTGGCTACACTTAATACATGAGAAACATATACAAGTGCTACATTTCCTAATTCTTAATCATGCTTGGTTTGGATAAATGGGTTTTCTGTGTGGCTTGAATTAATCTGATGAATCTGCAATGTGATTATTTTTCATCAACATATTTTACTGATAGCATGCGAACCCTTACTTAACCTGATGACTAACTACCTTATATGTGTTGCAGGGAAACAATGGGAAGCACTGAGGTTTACAATCGAGGTTAGCACGTGCATGGTCCGTTGTCTAATAGCACATTATTGTGCAATTGCAGGAACAATTCTAATATTTAGGTTTTTAACAATTTGGTCTTGCACATGTAGGTCCTGCTGTCAGAGGTTTTGACCCACTGTTCGACTCTTTTTGCATATGGGGAAATGAGTTGTCCATGAATATCAATCAAATCAAGAAACTCAGAAAGATTGTTAGGATAAAGAAATTAGCGACAAAAAACAACAAGATCTTTGTCTACACAATGAAGAAGACATCAGTTCACTATAAGATGGTACTAACTATTATACCTTGCCTTTTTTTATTCCTTTGCCCCATTTCCAATATAGAGAAGATATTTATGCACATCCTTGTTTTCAGACCTTTCCAAAGCAGTTCACTTATGATTACCTCTCAAACCACCTCTATGGTCAGGAGGCGAGGAAGGTTTTCATACAACACCCACGGTTCAATATTGAAGTGTTCTTGAAGAGGACGAAGGACGGACGGTCAATCATCCACAGGCACTGGCCTAAAGTTGCAAAGACCTTCAACATGACTGAAGGCTCAATATTCGCCTTCCGCTTCAGCAGTTTTCCAGATGATATGCATCTGTCTATATACCGTCTATGATGCTAATATCGAAAGGTTCTACATGTTGCATGTGGAACTTACTGCTGGTGCAGTTGTGTAATGGGGTAGTTGAGTGCTGATGCTATATCATGTTGTACTCTGATGTATTTCAATTATGAAATTCTGTTTCCTTAATATGGAAATGAAATATATTGTGTGCTTAATATGAAAAGTCAATTAGATTAATAAATGGATTATGAATAATCGGATAATTAGCCTGCTAATGGCGAATTAGCCTGCTAATTGGGTTTCGCTATTGCAAACGGTTGTTGAAAAAATACTGTGGGCGATGACCTCAGGCAACGCACACAGTTTCTAGGAATAAATCGTGTTGCATCAATGAACAATCACACATGACTTTCTCTTGAAAACTATTTGCGTTAGGCCACCTTGCGCAAACGTTTACCACATAAAAACTGTGTGTGATGGACAGCCTTTGCCACACAGTTTCTTCTACGGACCGTGTGTGATACATTCAATAACGCAAACGATTTAACGGGAAAAATTGTGTGTGATGTACCTGTGAACGGAAATGTTTTCCTTGGAGCGACTGTGTGGGATGTGCATACGAACAGAAACGTTTAGCAGGGACTGACTGTGTGGGATGTACTTGCGACCGGAAACAATTTCGCTGTATAATTGTATTTTTTTTAGCTCTACTGTACGTATTTCTATATTTGAGCGCTCGCCGGACGCACACGACCTCATTTTGCCGAACGTGTGTGCCAGGAGGGCATATCCCCGACGGTTTCTGGGTCGTGTGGGAAGGACCCCCCTATCGCCCACACTCTGGCGACGGTTCCAAATGTCGTCGCGGCAAGGGGTTAAAAACCGTTTGTTTAGGACTGACGTGCACAGTGTATGTAGATTTATCACACCCAGCCCGACAAGCTCCTTCGGCCGGCATACGAGGCACCAGGCCACCAGACACTTTCCACCGTGGATCTCCTCTGTTTTGGCCCGATAGAACGCCTTACATCCTCTGTCGATACTATCCAAGGCCCACTTTGGAGCATTAGCCATGATAAGATGATGGGTAGGCCTAGCCCTCACGACGCTATTGATTAGGATCAACCTGCCAGGCCTTGTTATCAGGCCTCTCGACCATCCTGGCAGAAAGTTGAGCACTGCATCAACCATTGGCTGCCACTGATTGCATGTTAGTTGCTTGATCGAGAGTTGGAGGCCGAGATACTTGCACGGAAAATTCTGAATCCTCCAAGGTAGGGCTGCGGCTACTCTCTTGGTGTCCCCCAAGTCCGGCCTAATCAAGATCGCCGATGATTTTTGGTAGTTAAATCTTCAGTCCTGAGGCCTCTCCAAAGATGTGCATTACTTCCTTGACAAACGCTAGATCCATGTGTGTCGGCCTGATGAAGAGAACGACATCATCTGCATAGATCGAGAGTCGTTGTATCGGAGAGCATCCGGGCATCGGGCTTAGGACTCCAGTTTGTTCGGCCCGAATGATGAGAGCAGAAGGGCATCCATAGCAATGAAAAACAGGAGAGGGGAGATTGGATCGCCATGCCTCAGGCCACATGCATGCATGATCTTCTCTCCTACGTTGCCATTGACAATCACTCTAGAGCTGGCCGAGGATAAGAGCGTGGCAATGAGCGATCTCCATCTATCAGAGAATCCTTTCGCACAAAGCACTTCAAAAAGGAATGGCCAGGACAGCGAAGCATATGCTCTCGAGATGTCCATCTTCACCATCACGCCCTTAGCTTTCCGTTTGTGCAAGTTCCTCGCCACTTGACGCACAAGCATGAAATTGTCATGTAGATTTCTGCCCTTGATAAAAGCTGATTGGTTTGAGTGAATCATCTCCTCCATGCGCCCACTAACTTTGGTTGACAATAGCTTGGCACAGATCTTGGGGATGCTGTGGAGCAAGCTGATCAGTCTAAAATCCTCTATCTCTGAAGCATCCAGTTTTTTTGGGATTAGAGTGATCAGCGCCTTATTGGACCGGCCAAAACCTCGTCCATTATCCAGCATGAACTTCTGAATTGCAGCAATCACGTCTCCCTTAATTACGGGCCAGGCTTTGCGAAAGAAAAGCCCAATGAATCCGTCCGGCCCCGGCGCTCTGTCAGCTGGCATGTCTTTTATGACCTCCCAGATTTCCTCCTCTGAAAAAAATGGTGTCCTGATCTGACAAGTCGATGGGCTCGATGTTCAGATATTGCAAATCAAGAGTGAACTCTCTCGCCCTGGATGTGCCCAAAATCACCTCGTAAGCCTGATGGAAAGTCGTCTCCTTTCCCTGCTGATCGGTGATGATCTGTCCTCTGACCGAGATCGCCGGAATGTAATTTTTGGCCTTCCTCCCGTTCGCAAAAATTTGGAAGAATTTTGAGTTTGCATCACCCTCACGAAGCCATTTGATCCGAGATCGCTGCCTAGCAATCGTTCTTTCCAGCGAAGCCAGGCCAAGCATCTTTTTCAAAAGACCACGGAGCCATCTCTCCTCCGTAGTCAGGCTTCTGTCTTCCATGGCCTTGTCAAACAGCTTGATAACCAACCTCGCGATTACCATCTGAATTTTGACATTACCAATCTTTTTCTGCCCCCAAGCCATGAGAAATTTGGCGGTGTTCCTAAGAAGCTCATCAAGGCGCTTATACGGATCCGTGATGCCCGGCGCGCACACCCAGGCCTCCTTCACAGCCTCCTTGAATCTATTAATCTTGGTCCAGAAAACTTCAAACCTAAAGCGCCTAGTTGTGAGAATGTGTTTCTCCAAAGCGAGGTGTAGGGGACAATGGTCAGATACGTCAGTGGACAACGCTTGTAGCATGCAATTGGGGTATTCCAATTCCCAGTCAACCGAGACGAGAGCGCGATCGATCTTGGTGAGGGTGGGTAGCTCTTGTTGATTACTCCAAGTGAATTTGCGCCCATGAAGAAAGATTTCTTTCAGTTCCATGTTGTCGGTAAAACGCCTAAATCTGCCCATCATCCTCCTGTCAAGGTTGGTGTTGCTCTTGTCAGAAGCACACAGGATGAGGTTGAAGTCGCCGATCACCATCCAAGGGCCACGGCATAGAGCGCGCCTTTCCACCAATTCGTCCAGGAAAGCAATTTTCTCTGTGTCCTCCTGTGGCCATACACAACAGATAGCCACCAGGGCGATCCCATTAGAGGGGCAACATAGCCCATGATGAAATTCGAGTCATTGACCAGGTTGGACACCTGGACTAGAGTCGAGTTCCATGCCAACAATATACCTCCACGTGTCACATTGGCAGGGAGATAGGCAAAACCATCATACGCCGGACCAAGACATTGCAGAATAGTAAAGCGGTCCACCACAGCAAGTTTTGTCTCCTGGATACAAATGATAGCGGCATTGATAGAATCTACAAATTCTCTAAGGGCCTTCTTCTTGGCCGGGCTATTGAGGCCTCTCACATTCCAATACACCAACTCCACATTGGTGCCAGACATCAAGAAGTCTAGCATCCAACTGGTGGTAATCTACTTACTCACGCAGTGCCACTATCATCTCTCCATCCAACCTATCCAAGTCCATGGGAATAGACTTGCCAAAGATTGTTGTTATCGCTCTAAGTTGACGCACCTGAATAGGTGAGTCAAATATCTTTTTAAGCATTCTCATAGCACCGTCCTGGACCGCAAGGTCATCCTCTGCAACTCCCAGAGTCTTGAGCTGTACCGCTTCAACAACAGAGGCCTTTTGCTGTCTTGGTGCCGCAATGCTCACCGAGCGGGTGATGTATCTAGGAGTGAACGGGTCCTGCCCCATATGCACCCCTTTGATTGCTTCAATTTCCTTAAGCAGCGGTGGTGCTAGTTTCTTGTGAAGTTCCGCGCAGAAGGATTTCAGCTTCCCCATTGCCACTCTTTCCTTTTCCGTCGGGCATGCACCATTTGATCGCTACCATCCGCACCAGGCAGCACGTCCAACTGAGCCATGGAAGGCGGGGTGGTAATAGCTAGCACGTTGCATGTGCGCGTCACATCCGGCCCGCCCGCCAGCGATAGGTTGCATGGCTGGGTCACATCCAGCTTCGGGGAATCTCCTAGGGCCCACCAGCTGGCACCAATGGGGAGGTGGCCGACAAGATCTCCTCCACCAGGGCCCAGCCCGCAGCAGGGGAACAGAGGACAGCAGCATCCTGATTACTGGCATCACCCACACCACCCTCCTGTGACATGTGACCAAGCGAGGCCACCCATGTCTCCTCGAAAGAGGCATCCAGCTGATTTGCACCCACCATCTTGTCGATCTCCACCACCCGCATCTCAGGCTCAGCAATGATTGCAGTAATCGGTCCGCCCGCTGAGCCCGCCACTTCCACCTCGGGATCCTACGGGCCACTGTCTATGTCTCCTTCCAGAACAACCCCACCTTTGTCGGCTGCCACAGATGGCACGGCCGCATTCTGATTAGCCAATGGCAGGTGGATAGAGGGAAACTCCAACACTGCCGGTGCAACCACCACATCCACCTCGGGGCCCGCGCATACCGGTAGCGTCACCCGTGCCAGCGGGACAGCTGTCACTGGCACAGGATCTGCTGCAACCAGGAGCTGCAGGGGCGCCGCTGTGTGTTGTGCCTCGGCAGCCACAGGACGACCACAAGGATCCGGTGTGCCAGCCTGGGACGCTGGCACCACCACCGCCTGCCTCGATGCCAGGAGCTCACCAGAGGTGCTAATCCTGCTAGCCGGCGCTCCTGCCACCTGCCTGTTGCTGGATCCAATAGTAGGCAATCGCCAGTTGGACTCACCCAATCTGCCCATCAAAACTTTCCTGAAGGACCTGCCAGTTGCTCCAATGCCGGCAGCCCCAGCCGCTCCACCACAGTCATCTCTCTTGCCGCGCATCCATGGCAGCACCTGGCGTTCCCCTCCTCCTGAGAAGCCATCGAATCATCCGGCAACCCACTCTGACCGCTACTGCCAGAACTCGCCGGATGGCGCCAGTTCTCCGGGCCATTGAAATCCCAGAGCTTGCCAATGTGAATGAGCGTTGAGTACTCCAGGAATTGGCGAGACGATGCACGCCGCTGCCGTGCATCTTCCAATTCCAGCTCAGGGATCCACAGCCTCTTGTCCATCGGGATATCCTCTGGCTGCACACACACCAAGAACGAACCTTGAACATCGAAAAATCTGATCTGTCCGCTGTTTCAGGCGCCAAGCTGTCAATTTTGCAAGCAGTCCCAAGGATCTCAGCAGCCGTATCTTGAGACCACGCATGTGAAGGGATTCCCTCAATCATAAGATCCACCTGCACCCTCATTGCCTTAGCGGTAGCTTGCGCCTGCCGCAGCCATGGCTTAAAGAAAAGCTTGAAGCTTCCATTCTCAACAGGGATGGAATGGAGGGCAATGTTGCGAAGCTCTGGAGTGGCAAAGACGATAAGGAAATCCTCCGGTTGGAAACGATGAACAAAGAAGCGATGACGTGGAATCTCCAACTGCGCCGAAATGGCTTCTGCCGCCTCCACACAGGAGATCGACGGCCTCACACCACCAATGTAGACCACCACCGCCAGACAAAGTCGGCGCTCCATGTCGTCCATCTCCGGGGAGCGGCAGAGCACACATCCCCCAGAAGAGAGCTGGGTCGGTGGCCATGCTGAGGACAAAGGTTCAGCCACCGCCGGCGAGGGAGGTACCAAGGGTACTTCCTGCCTAGGCGCCGGTGAGGTCTGTCTCTCAGCACCAGCCACCACAGCAGACGGAGCCAGGCGGCCCATCTTGGCCAGGACCGCTCGGATCAGCTCTCGCTCCGAACCTGGGCTCCGAGGATGCTTGCATTGGAATGATTCATGGCCTTCAAAGCCGCAGCGGAAGCACATGGGACGGTTGGTGTAGTCCTGCTTCTTGTGGTCGTCCCGAAGCACTTAAAGCAGAGACCTTGCAGCTCGATCGGAAACTCCTTCCTCTCCCACGAAGAAGAGGGCAAGGTTGGCGCCCTGCGAGCGGACGGACCAGCCTCCAGCTGACGTCATTGCGCCCGCCGGCAGTGCCACATCGCTTTGCGGGATGGCCTGGGGTGACGGAATCCATCCACCTGAGCCGCCGACGGGCCAGCCACCTGTTGCCTCGCCCTGTGGGAAGACGCATGTCACATCCCTAGATCTGGTTTGCACTAGGCTAGCCCTTCATGTGTGCATCATGTCTAATTTTTTCTTAAACTTGAAATGGGGACTAACAAACCCCAACACCCCCTTTGAAATACTAGGTTCCAACAATTGGAATTTCAATGAACCCAAAATGCCCTTCATAAATGTTCACCATCTTTGGTCCTGGCTAAACCCTCTGCCAAAATTGGTTTCATATTTTTGGAGGCTATTCTGGATTTTTGCACCAAGCCATAAGTATTTGCATTTGGGCAATTTAAATCCTATAAATATTTTAAAATGCCCAAATAATCTTGAAGGTATTTTTAGGCTGTTGAGAACATTTTCAAATGTGCCTCTGAATATTTTCAGGTTTTTCCTAAATGGAATAGAATTTCTACTATTTCAAAACACAAAACAGAAACAAATAAAAAGAAAATTAGAAAACAGAGAAGAGAGAGAGATTTACCTGGGCTTACCTGGCCGGCCCAGTGGACAGCCCAGCCCACTGGCCTGGTGCCAGTCATCCCTAACCTCTGCCAGTAGGCAGAGGCGGGACAGCGCACGCGCGCGCGAGGCGCCACGCCTCCTCCTGCTTGCCGCCGAGCCTCTGGACGCGTGGGTGAACGCCCCAGCGTTGTCCCGAACCGCTCGACCCCTTTCACTCTCCCCCTGCTCTCTCCCTCGTTGATCCCCACCTCACCGAGCGCAGCCGACGCTGCCGTTCACCGTAGCTGAAGCCATCGCCTCCCCCTCGCTTCTCTGACTGGCCCAGAGGCTCCACCTCGACCCCCTCTTCATCTCCACTGAGCCGCGCCCCACCGGAAGCCCTGCAGCGTCGTCCCCGACATTGTCTTCAACCTCTGGCCGCCGGCGAACTCTTCGGGGATTCGCGAGCTCCAGTCCCTCCCCGACCTCGCCGTTGCCTCTACTGGATTCGCCGTGAGCCCCTGCCTCTTTCCCCTCTCTCCCCGTGCTCGTCCGCGCCTTCTAGCCACCGTGGCCATCGGATCCGACAGCTCCTCGCCGCCGGTCATGTCGCCACCGCGACTACTGCCGTGCAAGCACGCGTCTGAGCCCACCGCTGCACTCAGAGCACTCCCAGTGTCCGAGCACACCCACCAGATCTTCACGCCGTGCTCCGTAGCCCCGGTTCGGTGCACGCCCGAACTCCGGCGGCCGCAAAAGAGCTCGCCGCCGTTGACTCCGTCCACCCCCACTCGAACCATGGCCACCCACAGATGCGCCTCGCTTCCCTCTTTCAAACGCGCCCTTCCGCGCGTCAAACGGTGGCCTGTAGGCGAAACCCGAGTCACTCCAGTGCGCCTCCGCCGCGTTTTGGTCGCTGCCGGCGTAACTCCGGCGAGGGTGACGTGGCAGATTAGTTAGGGCTAATGACGCACTTAGTCAACACCTAGTGACACTGACAGCAGGGCCCCACTGGCTAATTAAACTTAGATTAGTTTCTATTTAGTTTTAACCAATCACAGTGGCCCCACGCGTCAGCGTTGACCATGCTGACGTGGCCATTGACTGGGTCCACATGTCAGTGACCCTAACTAGCACCATGACACTGACCAGTGGGACCCACTGGTCAGGTTTGACCTGGACCAGCCGCTGTTGACTTGCTGACGTCATCCTGACATAGTGCTGACGCAGTAATTTAATTACTGGAATTATTCTTATACAGGAAATTCCAGAAAATGCCCAAAACTTCTAAAATTCATAGAAAATTATCTGTAACTCCAAATAAGATAAATTATATATGAAATATGATCAAAAAAATCTAAAGAATCTGTTTATGGCATTATCATGCATGTTTGAACAACTTAAAGCTGTTGTATACAACAATTTGAATTAATGGCATTTGAAATGTCATATATGGAGTTTGAATTTTAATCTTAGATTCAAACCAACTCCATCTAACTTGCTGCTAGTTGCATTAGCTCAAACCACAGCATATTGTCATGTCATGATCATGCATCATATTGCGCATTGCATTGATTGTGTTCTTCCTTGTTTGCCGGTGTTTGCCCCCTCTCGATAGACGTGGTTCCGACGATGACTTCGATGACACTGATGAAGAGCTATATTATCTTCGGAAGTGCCAGGCAAGCAAAACCCCCTTGTTCATTCCAATACAAACCCACTCTCTCGCTCCTGCACTCTTTTACTGCATTAGGACAACAACGACTCATCTGTTACTTGCTGCGGTAGCTGAACCCCTTTATCCTCTGCATGACCTGTCATTGCCACAGTAAATAGATGAAACCCACTAGCATGAGTAGGAGTTGTTTGAGCCCTGATGTGCCTACTCATTCATGCTTGTTTGTCATGCCTGCTACTGCTTAGAGATGAGTCGGGTCTGATTCATCGGGGATGAGTTGGAATGGTGTGTGAACATGTCCTACTGTGTGTGAGCTAAGTGTGTGAACACGATTTGGTAAAGGTAGCGGTGAGAGGCCATGTAGGAGTACATGGTGGGTTGTCTCATTGAAGCCGTCCTCAGGAACTGAGTTCTGTGTTTGTGATCCATGATACAGTTACTACCACGCATTGGGCCCGAAACCAATGGACCCCCTCGGCTTCTTAATCACCCTTGTCCTCTGTCCAGGAGTTGCACGTAGTTTCCGGTGTTTGTAGTAAGCTGGAGGCCGTGGACAGCGCTGACCCGAGGGGTGGGCTGTGATGCGGTAGGCTCGTGGCCCGGTGTACCGAGTCGCCCGTTTGGTGTCTCGGGAACCCTGCACACATCGTTCGGGGCCGTATGTGGAAACCTCGGCCGGACTCCCTGCGGATGGAACCTGAATAGGCGATAAACCTGGACTAGAGACTTGAGTGTTTAGGTAGGCTGTGGCCAACACCCTCGCTGGACTTCCGCTTGAAGGTTGCCGAGTACATGCTGTGTAAACGGCGGTAAGTGGTGAGAGCGTGTGTGACGAAGTACACCCCTGCAAGGTTAATATGATCTATTCGAATAGCCGTGTCCGCGGTAAAGGACTTCTGGGTTGCCTATAATAGTTCATAGACAAGTGAAAGTGGATACTCTAAAATACGCAAGATAAGCGTGAGTGCTATGGATGGCGTCCTCGTAGGGAGACGGGAGCGGGTCCATAGTGGTGTATTGATATGGTGAATATGTGGACTCGTGTGCGCCACCTCAAAAGATTTACTTGCAGTCGTAGTTCAGGATAGCCACCGAGTCAAAGCTGGCTTGCTGCAGTTAAACTCCACTACCCCCTTTGTTGATACCGATGCATATGTAGCTAGTTCTGATGTAAGTCTTGCTGGGTACATTTGTACTCACGTTTGCCTATTTTATGTTTTGCAGAGAGACGTCAGTCTCGCTAGTAGTTCCGTGTGGACTTCGACGTTTAGCTTGATACCTCAGCTACGATCTTGTGCCCTCGGCAGGATCTAGTAAATAGTCAGGCTTCTCAGCCTTTTTCATTTGTAGATGTCTGTACTCAGACATGTTAAGCTTCCGCATGTGTTTGACTTGTATGCTCTGAATGTTGGGTCATGAGACCCATGTTTGTAATATCTCGCTCTTCGGAGCCTAATGAATAAATACTCTGAGTCGTAGAGTCTTGTTGTGATGCCATGTTGTATTTGCACATATCGAGCATATTGTGTGTATGATTGAAATGCTTGGTATGTGTGGGATCCGACAACCTAGTTGTTTATCCTTGGTAGCCTCTCTTATGGGGAAATGTAGTCTTGTGCTTCCATGAGCCATAGTAGTCCGCTACAGCCCGGTTCACCGGAGTCCTGCTAGCCCAGCACTACTGCTCCGGAACACCTGACTGGCCGGCATGTGTTTCACTTCGTTCCTGTGTCTGTCCCTTTGGGGAAATGTCACGCGCTAACATCCGGGGTCCTGCCTAGCCTGCTACAGCCCGGGTTCCCGGAGTCCTGTTAGCCCAGTGCTATAGCCCGGATTCGCACGCTGCTGACCGACATGCTCGATGTTGATTCATGTATGCCTGTCCCCGTAAGTTAGTGCCACTTTGGGTTCACGACTAGCCATGTCGGCCCGGGTTCTCTGTCATATGGATGCTAGCGACACTATCATATACGTGAGCCAAAAGGCGCAAATGGTCCCGGGCCATGGTAAGGCGACACCCGTGGGAATACCGTGCGTGAGGCCGCAAAGTGATATGAGGTGTTACAGGCTAGATCGGTGTGACTTAGAATCGGGGTCCTGACAACGCAGCACGGCTGGATCCAGGGGATCCCGAGAGGCCCAGGCCGGAAACCACCGGCTCGGCCTAGGAAACGCCAAGGAGACCGAAGGCGGGCTGGAGGAGCCGTCCGCCATCGCACCTGGGGTCGGAGGTCCAGCGAGGGGGGTGGACACCGCAACCGGGGTGGTCAGCGGCGGGGGGAGGTGGACGCGCGGCCGGAGTGGCCGGCGGCTGGAGGGAGGGCTGGAGCGGAGGGCGTGGAGCAGAGGAGCGGACTGGAGTGCGTACGTTGAGGTCGTCGCCGATGGAGTCGATCTCCTTGCTGGCACGGGCATGAGTCTGAAATACCAATTTCAGCTCTTGGAACATCTCATATGCTCCATGGCATTCAAAACGTTTTTGAAGGCCCGGTTCTAAGCCGTAAAGCATGGCGCACTAAACTATCAAGTAGTGATCATATCGAGCTTGCCAAATGTTCATAATGTCTGCATCTGCTCCTGCAATAGGTCTGTCACATAGCGGTGCATCAAGGACATAATTCTTCTATGCAGCAATGAGGATAATCCTCAGATCACGGACTCAGTCCGCACCATTGCTACTATCATCTTTCAACTTAGTTTTCTCTAGGAACATATCAAAAATAGGGGAGCTACAACGCGAGCCATTGATCTACAACATAATTTGCAAACACTATCAGGACTAAGTTCATGATAACTTAAGTTTAGTTAATCAAATTACTAATGAACTCCCACTTAAATAAACATCCCTCAAGTTATCTAAGTGATATGTGATCCAAATCAACTAACCCATGTCCGATCATCACGTGAGATGGGGTAGTCATCAATGGTGAACATCTCTATGTTGATCATATCTACTATATGACTCACGTTCAACCTTTCGGTCTCCAGTGTTCCGAGACCATGTTTGTACATGCTAGGCTAGTCAAGTTTAACCCAAGTATTCTGCATGTGCAAAACTGTCTTACACCCGTTGTATGTGAATGTAGAGTCTATCACACCCGATCATCACGTGGTGTCTCGAAACGACAAACTTTCACAACGGTGCATACTTGGGGAGAACACTTATATCTTGAAATTTAGTGAAGGGATCATCTTATAATGCTACCATTGTTCTAAGCAAAATAGATGCATAAAAGATAAACATCACATGCAATCAAAATATGTGACATGATATGGCCACCATCATCTCCTGCTTTTGATCTCCATCTCCAAAGCATCGTCATAATCTCCATCGTCACCGGCTCGAAACCTTGATCTCCATTGTTGCGTCGTGGTCGTCTCGCCAACTATTGCTTCTACAACTATTGCTAACGCATGGCGATAAAGTAAAGCAATTACATGGCGTAGAGTGCCTATACTTGATGGAGAGTTCTTTCATGAGTGGAAAAATGAGATGCTTGAGATTTTCAATGAATATCACTTGAACAAGTACATTACTAGCCCTTGTGCGCCCCTTGTTGACCCTTTACATCCTACCCCCGATGAGTCTATTGACATGATCCGTAATCTTAGAACTGTCAATCTTATCACTAGAGGATTACCTAGAAACTTGATTGTTTGCTTGCCTACTCGTGATTGTGCTTACACCATATGGAGATTTCTTGAGGAACAATTTCCTAACTATTCCTTGCTAAATCTGGATGTGATTCTTCATAAGTCAATTGCCTTAAGTAAGATGAATTCCAATGATCCTGGGTTTGGTGATTGTCTATTTGAGCTTCGTGACCTTATGCGTGCCAAAGGAGATGTTAGAATCATTAGCAACATCATCTCCGAAGTCATTAGAATTCACAAAGATGAACATTGTGATGATCATTTATCTAATGAATCACTCTCTCTAGGAAATGATCAATCACAAGACGATGTTGAACATGGATACTATGATGAGGATGATGATAGTGACTTCGATCTTGGTGAGTCTATGAGACATTTCGGTCTTATGGCAAATCTTCGCAGCTACATGGCTGGAGGAAAGGAGTGGGTTCTTGATAGTGGATGTACCGATCACATGACCGGAGACAAGGGTATGTTTCATGAGCTTGCTGAAAACGATGGCTCTCGAAAGTATGTCACTTTTGGTGATAACTCAAAGGGTAAGGTGGTTGGCCTTGTTAAGGTGGCCATCTCACATGATAGGTCCATAGAAAATGTCATGCTCGTTGAATCTCTTGGCTATAATTTACTTTCTGTATCTAGACTTGCTGACTTTGGTTTCAATGTCCTATTTACTGAAGTATATTGCCAAGTGTTTCGTACAGATAATCATAAAATGGTCTTTACTGATATACATAGAGGTGATCTATACATTGTTGATTTCACTAAAAAGGCTCAACCTAGAACTTGCTTAATTGCTAAATCTTCTAAAGGTTGGTTATGGCATAGAAGGTTAGGTCATGTGGGCATGTGAAATCTTGATAAGCTTATTAAAGGTGATCATATCCTTGGAGTGAAATACGTTATATTTGGTAAGGATAGATTGTGCAGTGCTTGTCAAGCAGGAAAACAGGTTGGAGGGAGCCACCCCGTGAAGAACATCATGACCACGAGAAGACCGCTTGAGCTGCTTCATATGGATCTTTTTGGTCCAAACGCCTATAAAAGTCTCGGTGGAAACTCATTTGGTTTAGTCATAGTCGATGATTTTTCAAGATTTACATGGGTGTTCTTTCTTGATGATAAATCGTAGGTCCAAAAGATCTTCAAGAACTTCGCTAGGAAGGCCCAAAATCAATTTGAAGTGAAGATCAAGAAGGTTCGCAGCGACAACGGAATGGAGTTCAAGAACGCCAATGTGGACACCTTTCTTGACGAAGAGGGGATTTCACATGACTTCTCGGCTACGTACACGCCTCAACAAAATGGAGTTGTTGAGAGGAAGAACCAGACTCTTATTGAGATGGAGAGAACATGCTTGATGAGTACAAGACGCCAAAACACTTTTGGACCGAAGCGGTTGAGACAGCTTGTCATGCAACAAATCGTCTATATCTTCACAAGCTACTTGGCAAGACGGCATATGAGCTTCTCACCGGTAACAAACCCCAAGTTGGATACTTTCGAGTATTCGTCTCAAAGTGTTATATTCTTGATAAGCATCGTCGTTCTAAATTTGCTCCTATATCTCATGAGGATTTCCTACTCGGTTATAGCTCAAACTCTCACACATACCGTGTCTACAACAATTTCACCCGAAAGGTTGAAGAGACGGTAGATGTGAAGTTTGATGAATCTAACGGCTCGCAAGTAGAGAAATTGTCAATTGATGTAGGAGACAAAGACACTTCGGAAGCAATCCAAGACTTGTCTATTGGCAAGATCCATCCAAGAGAGGTGAAGGAGAGTACCTCGTCCGTCCAAGTGGAAGCTTCTACCTCATGACAAGGTGAACCACGAGTTGACTCGGAGGCATCCACAAGTGGGACATGCCAAGATGAAGGAAACGAGGAAGTACGCCAAGATGAACCTCATCAACCTCCTTCTCCACCACCACAAGAGAACAACAACACCAACAACGAAGAAGGCAGAGAGGAAGAACAAGATGATGAAGAAGATGTTCCACCCCGACCCAAACAAAATCTCTCATGAGTTAGAGCAAGAGTTCACGAGACCATCCCATTGAACAAATATTCAATGATATTGAAACCCGGAGAATCACTCGCTCTAAAACTCGTTTGGCTAATTTTTGTGAACATTATTCATTCATCTCTAGCATTGAACCTATGAAGGTTGAAGAAGCATTGGAAGATCCGGATTGGATAAATGCCATGCACGAAGAGCTACACAACTTTGAGAGGAACCAGGTATGGACATTGGTTGAGAAGCCCGACAACAACCACAACATGATCGGTACCAAATGGGTGTTTCGCAACAAGCAAGACGAAGATGGACAAGTCGTTCGCAACAAAGCATGTCTCGTCGCCCAACGCTACACTCAAGTCGAAGGTATGAACTATGGTGAGACATATGCCCCTGTTGCTAGACTTGAGTCCATCTGCATCTTACTTGCCTATGCAAATCACCATGATATTACCTTGTACCAAATGGACATTAAAAGTGCTTTTCTAAATGGTGAAATTGAGGAGGAAGTTTATGTTAAACAACCTCCCGGCTTTGTTAATCCTAAGAAACCCAACCATGTTTACAAACTTCACAAAGCTCTTTATGGTCTTAAACAAGCTCCTAGAGCCTGGTATAAATGCTTGACCAAGTTCCTTATTGAAAAAGGCTTTGAGATTGGAAAAATTGATTCAACACTTTTTACTAAAAGGGTTAATGGTGAATTATTTGTGTGCCAAATTTATGTGGATGATATCATATTTGGTTTGAATAACCCTCATTTTAGTGAAAAGTTTGTAAGGCTAATGTCGGAGAAGTTTGAGATGTCTATGATGAGTGAACTCAAGTTCTTTCTTGGTTTGCAAATCAAGCAAACTAAGGAGGGTACCTTTGTTTCCCAAACGAAGTATACCAAGGACTTATTCAAGAAGTTCAACATGCAAGAATGCAAAGGTATGAATACACCCATGCCTACTAGTGGACATCTTGACTTGACCAAGGATGGCGAACCGGTTGACCAAAAGGTTTACCGCTCTATGATTGGTTCATTGTTATATCTATGTGCCTCCCGCCCCGATATTATGCTAAGTGTGTGCATGTGTGCACGATATCAAGCGGCCCCCAAAGAATGTCATCTTAAGGCTGTGAAAAGGATAGTGAGATACTTAATTCATACACCAAATTTTGGCATTTGGTATCCTAAGAGGTCTTCCTTTGATCTTGTTGGCTACTCCGATTCGGACTATGCCGGTGACAAGGTTGATAGAAAGTCCACTTCGGGTACTTGTCAATTTCTTGGTAGATCTCTTGTGTCTTGGTCCTCCAAGAAACAAAACTCGGTATCCTTATCCACCGCCGAAGCGGAATACATTGATGTTGTGCTTAATTACTTTGGATGACCCAAACTCTTAAAGATTATGGGATCTATGTGAAACATGTTCCATTGCTTTGTGACCATGAAAGTGCTATTAAGATTGCTCATAATCCCGTGCAACATTCTCGAACTAAGCATATTGAAGTTCGTCATCATTTCATTCGAGATCATGTTGCTAAAGGGGACATTGATCTTAAACATGTTCGTACCGATAAGCAATTGGCGGATATATTCACCAAACCGCTTGATGAGAAAGTATTTTTCCATTTGAGAGGTGAATTGAACATCATTGATGCCTCAAACTTGGAGTAGAAACTCCATTTGGATGCATGCAAGGCATGAGCCTTTGACTAATCCTTGATATTTCTCTTATGATGATGATCATATGTCATGGATCTATCCTTGTACCCTTGCATGTTATCTAACCCTTGTAGGTACTTGGATAAGCCTAATTCTATGAGATTACAACTCGCTCATATCTTGAGCAATCTCTACATCACCAAGTCTCTACAATATGGTGGTTGAAGATAAGGAAGCATGAAACCTTTCAACATATCCTTTGACAATTTCTTTATATCAAATTTCTTTTGGTATCAACTTCATGATTGTCATTTTGGATACACAAGTGCTCTTCCTTGCAAGGCTAACCCATGCAGGTAGATGAACTCATATTACAAGTGGTGCTCCCAACCATTGATGAGCTACATCAACCTTGAGCATCCTACCCAAGTTCAACTACATGATTAAGATACACCACCACCCAAGGTATGTCATTCCATCTTAGAGAAGCTTTACCCCAACTCATGGGTCAAAGCAGCTCAACAAGATGTGAAAACATCAAAATGCTTAAACGAAAAATGGTAACCCCATTTTGAGCTTAAACGAAGAGTATGACCTATGATCAAGGCCTTCACTTGACTCCTAAGTCGATATACTCTAACATAGGTGACCTTGTCGCCGACCTATTCTAGATGAAGTTCTCTAGTGTTTCTCTGTGTTCTTGCATTTGTCTCATGCATGTTTATTTCCCCTTTCAAAGAAACTTCATCTAGATTTCTTTTCTTTTCTTTTCTGCATTCCCTGCATCCAATTCATTGCAAATCCTTTAGTTAATTCCCTGCAAATCTTTATGAGATCTTATTTGCCTAGTGAGCTGAGATGACAAATTTTTCTCTTTGTTGAACTCGGCCTCACCGATCTTTTCACATCGACAAGACCGAAACCACTCGGCTGCACCGAAGCAAAAGACTCGATGTTACCGATTTCACAACTGAGCAAAATTCTGTCATTTGCATCCTGCATTTCTAATCCAGCTCCACTCGATGATTCTTATCCTCTACCTGCAAAATGTTCTACATGCTGCTTTGTCATGTGACTCAAGGACCAAACCTATTTGACTCATACTCCAGAAGATCCCTTCTTGGAAATTGATGTCAAAGGGGGGAGAGAGATCACATCAAAGCTTAATCACAGCAAAGGGACAGAGAGACCCTATGGGAGAGAAAGATTTCTTAGTCTTCCCAGATGCTTGGTATTCAAAGAGGAGAGAAAAGCCACATGTCTTTAAGAGGGGAAAGACATGTTAGTAGATGATTCTTTGTGTCTTTTGCTCTGATTTCTTTGCTCTGATTTTCTATTACCCTATCTTCTCCCATTATCCAATATCAGATTCAGGGGGAGAAAGATACTTAAGGGAAGAAAATCTCTGGAATTCATTGCATATTTTTATTTTGGGGACATGTTAATATCCCAATAGAGTACTAAGTACTCACTCACTACATGTCACCCAGTCTTGGTACTCTTGTGGTTTTCTGCTCTTGCTCTGCTTAGTAGATGTTCATGTGTCATCTAACCCTATTTTCTCAGGTTCATCTCTTCCTAAGTCAGCTCAAGACCACAAGGTAAGTACATGCATCACAGTCATGTGCATGAGGATCTCTTGCTAATGTACATATTGTTTGCAAGAAGGACTCATGAACATGGAGGTACATTTCCTATATTCACATCATTTGCTCTGATGCATATAGCCAAGATACATGTAACTCATTGCTTGCTCTGACATGCTTATGCATTCACATGCTCTTACATTCCATGTTCACATGATTGCATACATGTAGGGGGAGCCTATGCAAGTTACATGTCTGTCGGCGTTCTAGGAACGGGGGTCCCCAGACTTGCCTGCCTGCGGCCCACGGCGTGGCTCTGCGCGTGGGCCGTACGGCCCATCTTCATCAATAAGGCGTTCAAGACCCTCACGAGGGGCTAAGCCTCGCGAGGCGGGCGACGCAAGACCTCCTCAGGAGCGGCCTCACACGGTTGGCTCGCGAGGAGCGGAGAGATCAAGGCGAGGCAAACCTCGCGAGGTTCTCGTGACGTGAGCCATGACGATCAATATCAGGCAGGCGCCAGCACGCGCAGTGTCCTTGTTTCCCCTTTGGTGCTAAGGAAGCAAGCGCAGGCGCGGAGTACCGAGGCGTCAAGTAAAGGTTTCCATATCGGTGCAACGGGACCAAGACCAGCCGGACGGCAAGACAGAGGTCACCATGGATCCCAAGGCGGCGTCACCACCAGAGCCTTTGGCAGGCGAAGACTGCTTTTGTCAGGATAAGCTGTACTAGTTGTCCCCTTTCCAATTGGTCGTTGTTGACTCCCTTCCCGCTCAATATTTGGGGAGAGGACAAAGGCCTATATAAGTAGGACTAGCCACCACCATAGGAGATAACTCATTCAGAGGAATCTCATCTGATCTTGAGTGATCCTCATCCACACAGAGAGAACAAGAACACCTCGACCTCAGGAGGCTGTTCTTCCCCTTGTACTGTTCATCATCAGCCCGAGAGGCAATCCACCACCACCACACTGGAGTAGGGTATTACACCACAACACTGGCCCGAACCAGTATAAACCTTGTGTCTCTTGTGTTGTGAGTTCGTTGAATTCGTCCGCGAGATCTTAGCAAGCTAGGGCGTGGATCAGTAGGGAAAGAACTTCGCGTGTAGCCCAGAGTTCGAACCTCAAGGGTTTTGCCGGAACCCGTGATCCGACATTTGGCGTGCCAGGTAGGGGTGCGCCGAAGCTTCCCTTCCGACGCTCTGATGCCATCGTCTCCATGGCGGACGCACGCCGCGCCCGCGCCGAGCACCGGGCTGTCCTCGCCACCCGCGTTGCTCAGACGGCTCCTGTCGGTGGGCCACCCCGTCGTTCTCCGCCACCACCGCGCTCCACCCTCATGGCAGGCGTCTCGCTCCCGGCTCCAGCGGCAGACACTGATGACGGGGCCAGGGGCTCCGAGCCCTGGCCCCCACCTTGCGGCGGGTACAGTGGCCGCCCAAGTTCAAGCCGGAGATGCCGCCGCGCTACGACGGCGCGGCGGACCCGTCGGCTTTCCTACTGGCATATGAGGAGGCTGCCCTCGAGGCCGGGGGCGACGACAAGGTCATGGCCAACTGGCTTCCCATGGCCCTCACTGGTGCGCCGCGCGCATGGCTGCTCAACCTCCCCGGATCCACGGTGGCATCTTGGGAGGAGCTGCGCGGCCTCTTCACTGCACGCTACGCGGCACCGGCGCACCACGCGGTCGCGGCCCTGCTAGGTGGCTCTCAAGCACCGCCTTCAGATCGCCACATCAAGCTTTTCCTCCGCCAAATTGGTGCCGCTACCAAGCGCTTGGGGGCTCCGCCGGGGCTGGGCCGCGCTCGAGGCCGACCTCACCTTCGATTCGGAAGACCACCCCGTCACCACCACCAGCTCGGGTATGCTCCCAATGCTCTGCACGCCCACTATTTGCAACGTGGTCGTTAGCAAGACCCTCATCGACGGCGGCGCCAGCCTCAACGTGCTCTCCGTGGAGGCCTTCAGCCTTCTTCACGTACCACTCGAGTGGCTCAGCCTCAGCAAGCCTTTCTCAGGAGTTGGCGGCGGTGTCGCCCACTCCCTGGGGCAGATTCGCCTCCCTGTCACCTTCGGCATGCGTGACAACTACCGCATCGAGCTGGTCGACTTCGACATCGCCCGCATCGGCCTCCCGTACAACGCCATCCTCGGGTACCCAGCTCTGGCCCAGTTCATGGCGGCGACCCATCCAGCCTACAACCTCATGAAGATGCCTGGAGGCAAAGGCGTCCTCACCGTCAAGGGGGACACCAAGGAGGCCTTGACGGCGCTTAAGCTCGCCCTCAAGACCGCCGCAGCGGCGCAGCCCGCCGGTGCGGGCACCCCGAGGCCAAGGGAGCCGCACCAACCAAGAAGAAGCAGTTGTTCACCCAAGACAAGGCGGAAACCAAGCAGGTGCCGGTCGGTGAGGACGGGTCCTCAGGAGCCACCTTTACCATAGGCGCCGGCCTCGACCCAAGCCAGGAGGAAGCATTGGTGAAGTTCTTGTGCGCAAACAAGGAGATATTCGCATGGGAACCCAAGCAGCTGGTGGGGGTCCCGAGAGAGGTGATTCAGCATCACTTAAGGGTGTGCCCCAATGTGCGCCCCGTGAAGCAGCGGGCGACACGGCAGTCCACGGAGAAGCAGGCCTTCATCGTCCAAGAAACCCGCAAGTTAGAGGCGGCGGGTGCCATTCGCGAGGTTCGGTACCCCGAATGGCTGGCAAACCCCGTCGTTGTTGAAAGAAGGGCGGGAAGGAGTGAATGTGCGTCGACTTCACCAACCTCAACAAGGCCTGCCCCCAAGATCCGTTCCCGCTTCCACGCATCAACCAGATAGTCGACTCCACCGCCGAGTGCGACCTACTGTGCTTCCTGGATGCGTTTTCAGGGTATCACCAAATCAAGATGGCGGTAGAATATGTAGAGAAGACAGCCTTCCTGACCCCGTGTGGGTGTACTACTACACCTGCATGCCCTTCGGACTGCGCAACGCGGGCGCGACCTTTCAGCGGTTGATGCACATCGCCTTAGGGCGGCGGCTCGGGAGAAACACGGAGGCCTACGTCGACGACATTGTGGTGAAGTCTCGGGAGGCAAGAACCTTGATCCAAGATCTGGAGGAGACCTTCGCGAGCCTGCGACAGGTGAACTTGCGACTTAACCCAGAGAAGTGCGCGTTCGGTGTCCCTTCCGGCAAGCTGCTGGAATTCCTCGTGTCCCACAAAGGGATCGAGGCAAACCCGGAGAAGATCAAGGCCATCGAGGACATGAGCCCACCGCAGACCCTCAAGGAAATGCAGAAGCTGGCTGGTCGGGTAACTGCATTGGGACGCTTCATCTCCAAGCTGGGAGAGCGCGCCCTACCCTGCTTCAAGCTGATGAAGAAGAAGGGCCCATTCGAGTGGACCCCGGAGGCCAACCGAGCTTTTCAAGACCTCAAGAGATACCTGACCAGCCCCCCGGTGATGGTGGCGCCACGACCTCTCGAGCCTCTAGTACTCTATCTTGCCGCCACCCCGTACTCCGCCAGCGCGGCGCTAGTGGCGGTTCGGGAAGAGCACCAAGCCAAGGGCGTGTCGCGCCAAGCTACGCCGCCAGCCGGGATGGCGCAAGATCAGGAAGGCGCAGCAAGAGCCGTAGCGGCATCGGCAGAAGACCAAGCTCGGCAGGACGACGTCGCCGAGATTCCCGCAAGCGATCAGGCGTCGGGAGTTCCACCACCTCAGGAGACGCCCCAACTTCCGCAAGACACGAGCCTCACCAACGCGCCAGCCCTCGTCGAGCACCCGGTGTATTTCGTCAGCACGGTGTTGTGGGACGCGAGAGCACGATATCCCATGCCGCAGAAGCTCCTACTCGCGCTCTTGGTGGCCTCGTGCAAGTTGCGGCACTACTTCCAGGGCCACCCCATCAAGGTCGTCTCAGCCTACCCATTGGAGAGAGTGCTCAGGAGCCCCAACTCTGCTGGAAGGTTCGCTGAGTGGAACATCGAGCTGCAGGCATTCCAGTTGGAGTACAACACTAACAGGGTCATCAAGGGAGCCGCGCTCGCTGATTTTGTGGCAGAATGGACGGATGCCCCGACGCTTGAAGTAGGCGAGGACCGGTCCACCTCGCCGGGAAGTGAGGCGCCAGACGGATGGGTCATGTATTTTGATGGCGCCTTCACGCACTAGGGCGTGGGGGCTGGAGCAGTACTCATCTCCCCCGCTCAAGACAAACTCTACTACGCCATGCAGCTCTGCTTTCAGCAAGGCGAAAAGGTCTCCAACAACATCGCAGAATACGAAGGCCTCATAGCTGGCCTGAAGGTCGCGGCAGCTCTGGGGGTGAAGCGCCTCACCGTTAGGGGTGACTCGCAGCTCCTCGTCAACTTCTCCAACGAGGTATACGAGCCGAAGGACGAGCACATGGAGGCATACCTCGCGGAGGTGCGCAAGATGGAGAAGCGGTTCCTGGGCCTGGAGTTGCAGCACGTGCCCCGGGGCACCAACAAGGAAGCTGACGACATCGCCAAGAGGGCATCCAAGCGGCAGCCCCAAGAGCCCGGCGTCTTTGAGGAACGGCTCTTCAAGCCATCAGTGACACCACCACTTTCAAGAACAGCTCAGCCTCGGGAGGAGCTCCCGCAGCCGCCTGCCACAGGAGCCCCATCCTGTGGCCCGACCTCAGGAGTGCGCCTACTCTTGGCGCTCGAACCCCAAGAGGGATGCTGGACCAAGGAATTCAAGGAATACCTTATGCAAGGGGCGCTGCCAGAGAAGGAGGAGGACGCAGAGCGCGTGGCCCGGCAAGCCACGGCATACTGCATCCAGGACGGTGAGTTGTACAGGAAGCGACCAAATGACGTTTCACTGTGTTGCATCTCCAGAGACAAGGGGAAGGAGTTACTATCTGACATACACAGAGGGGACTGCGGGCACCACTTGTCATCACGGACCCTCGTCGGCAAGGCATTCCGCAGCGGATTCTACTGGCCCACAGCGCTCAGCGACGCAGCCGAGCTGGTAAGGTCCTGTGATGCCTACCAGTTCCACGCCAAGCAGATCCATCAACCGGCTCAGGGCCTCCATACCATCCCACTCACATGGTCGTTCGCGGTCTGGGGGCTGGATATCTTGGGCCCGTTCCCTCATGCGCCTGGGGGCTACCGCTACCTCTACGTTGCCATTGACAAGTTCACCAAGTGGGCGAAGGTGGAAGCCGTCTGCACCATCCCAGCTGGTTCCGCGGTCAAATTCATCAAGGGTCTCGTGAGCCGCTTCGGGGTCCCCAACCGCATCATCACTGATAACGGCTCGCAGTTCACCAGTAATCTCTCCAAAACATACTATGCTAACCTTGGAACGCAGATCTGCTACGCTTTGGTGGCGCACCCCAGGAGCAATGGTCAGGCCGAACGCACCAACGCGGAGGTCCTGAGGGGCCTCAAGACCAGGACTTTCAAGAAGAAGTTGGAGGCCTGCGCAGGGGCTGGTACGATGAGCTCCAGTCCATGCTTTGGTCCATCCGCACCACCGCCACCAAGCCGACGGGCGAGACCCCGTTCTTCCTCGTCTACGGAGCAGAAGCGGTCCTCCCTCACGAGGTCAAGCATCGCTCCACACGGGTCCTGGCGTTTGATGAAATGCAACAGGACGCCACGCGGGGGATGGACCTCGTGCTGGGGGAGGAACGTCACCGCGAAGACGCACTACGGGCGGCAAGGTATCAGCAGGCGCTGCGGTGATACCACTGCCGCAACATCCGCTCCAGGACGCTCGAGGCAGGAGACCTCGTCCTGAGGGGTCCTCTCCAGGGAGGGGTTGCACAAGCTCTCACCCATGTGGGAGGGCCTGTCAGGGTCGTCCATGTCTCCAGGCCTGGCGCCGCACACCTGGAGACGCAGGACGGGGTGCCTATTCAGAACGCCTGGAACATCCAGCACCTCCGGAAGTTCTACCCATGAAGCAAGGCCTAGCGCCTGTGAAGAAAGGCCCAGTGCCTGTGAAGATCGCCGCCCGTGACACTCTCACGTAATAATGAGTGGGGCTGTACACGCCCCGGAGTCTCAGGAGTGCGCCCTCGGGCCTCGGGGGCTCCCTCCCACATCTTAGTGGCAGCACTTAGCTCCGCGCTGGTTAGAAGACTTGAATACTAGACTAGGTGCCGGACGTGGCTTTTCATTTGCTTTCCGTAGTTGGCTCACCTTCTTTTAGTTGAAGTTTGCTTCTGGTGTTCCTTGCTGATTTGGTTCCGTCGCCTTTCGCCGCTATTTCTGACTCTAGTTAACTTGTTTTCTCTCTCTCGCTTACCTCGCGAGGGGGCTAGGCAGGTGCCCTCGCGAGCGTTTTTCCTTCTCCCTGCCTTCCATCCACTTTTTCCTTGCCTTCCGTCTGCTTTTTCGCGAGGCACCCTCATTCGAGCCCACAGGCTGGTGCATCTTTCCTAATCCGTGCCCCTCGGGTATCGCGACATGAAGCGCTGGGTCAAGGCTTGGGTGAACGATAAGTCTCCTAGCGAACTTCCTAACGAATTTTTTGCAGTTCCTGAGCGACCACTGAGTCAAGATGGGCACCAGGAAGCAAGTGCCTCGTGAAGAGGAGGCTACCCTGATCGCGCAAAGCTAAGTTATTTCCACACAAAACAACGGCACAACACAGCATAATATAGTGATTGAGGAATCACGGTTCGATACACGCCCCTCCGGGGCCCATACTGGTTCCTTTGATACAGGAAGAAAATGAAGAACAAAATAAAAGCGGCGCTCGCCCCCATAGTGGTTCAAGGGGGCGGGCTCTTGGCGACGTTCCGAGCTCAGCCGGACCCCTCCTCGCGTTTCACGGAGGCGCGGCGACGAGACGACACGCCGCCACTTTCAAAGCGGGCACCGCGACGTGAAGGCTAATCGTAGCCACCACTGCTAGAGCTGTCGCCAGAAGAAGAGCCACCGTAGCTGGACGAGATGCGGTCGGTACCAAGGGCGGGTTCCCCCCCTCCTCGCCCCGAACATCGCCAAGGCCGAGCACCTCCTCGCCGTCATTCACCTCGGGGCAGCACCCGGCGCGGCGACCATCTTCCCCAAATACCCTCACGTAGAGGGTCGCATCACCGTCGTACTTGAAATGGAGGGTGCACCGCCTGCCCAGGCCGCGCGCGCGGGTGAACGTCTGCCAACCGTGGGCCAGAGCTATGTTGCCCGCGACGGAGACCTCGACCACAACCCAAGAAGCCCTGCTGCAGCAACCATCCGCCTGTAGCCAGAGCCCACCTGGACCAGAGGCTGGCAGCTCATCGGCAAAGAAGCGCGGAAGCTGAAGCCAGTTGCCGGCCGGATCCTCCGACCAGACGACGAACTCCGGCAGCACCTCCGCCGAGTGGAAGCGCGGCCGGGGAGGCCATGCAACCATGGCACGTCTCCTCTCATCAGCAGGGCTGCCACGACCGAGACGACCCCTGCCACGCGCAGCGGCGCCACCGCGGGAGCAAGGGGCCGTGGCGAGGGTCGCGGTGTGCTTGCGGGGACGGCCGCGTCCACGCTTGGGCGCCGGAGAGCCGGGCCCCTTGCGAGGGGCCTTACCCTTCTCCGCGGCAGAGAACCTCTTCGACGGTGCCATTGCTACTAGCAGAGGAGCAAGGAGGAAGAAGCAAGTGGACTGGGAAAAGATGGGCGACGGGGGCTCGGCCCCCCTCCCCATTTATAGCGGGATAAGGCCAACCGGCGCCTCCCATGATCACAGGTAATGATGGTTTTCCCTTGTATGCCACAGGGACTTGTCAAGTCGGGCAGTTGCCGAGGCAGCGTGGGGAAGCGGGGACGCCCACGTCCAATCAACCGCCACGCGTCGACAAAGGCCGCAGGCTTTTGGGGCCCGCGACGCTCCGCACTTGACCTTTGGCTTCGCCTCGAAGCCAAGCCCGAGCGCGCCTTGGGCCCGGGGGCTACTGTCGGCGTTCTGGGAATGGGGGTCCCCAGACTTGCCTGCCTGTGGCCCACGGCGTGGCTCTGCGCGTGGGCCGTACGGCCCATCTTCATCAACAAGGCGTTCAAGACCCTCACAAGGGGCCAAGCCTCGCGAGGTGGGAGACACAAGACCTCCTCAGGAGTGGCCTCACCAGGTTGGCTCGCGAGGAGCGGAGAGATCAAGGCAAGGCAAACCTCGCGAGGTTCTTGTGACGTGAGCCATGACGATCGAGATCAGGCGGGCGCCAGTGCGCGCAGTGTCCTTGTTTCCCCTTTGGTGCTAAGGAAGCAAGCGCAGGCGCGGAGTACCGAGGCGTCAAGTAAAGGTTTCCATATCGGTGCAACGAGACCAAGACCAGCCGGACGGCAAGACGGAGGTCACCATGAGCCCAAGGCGGTGTCACCACCAGAGCCTTTGGCAGGCGAAGACTGCTTTTGTCAGGATAAGTTGTACTAGTTGTCCCCTTTCAAATTGGCCGTTGTTGGCTGCCTTCCCGCTCAATATTTGGGGAGAGGACCAAGGCCTATATAAGTAGGACTAGCCACCACCGTAGGAGATAACTCATTCAGAGGCATCTCATCTGATCTTGAGTGATCCTCATCCACACACAGAGCACAAGAACACCTCGACCTCAGGAGGCTGTTCTTCCCCTTGTATTGTTCATCATCAGCCCGACAGGCAATCCACCACCACCACACTGGAGTAGGGTATTACACCACAACGGTGGCCCGAACCATTATAAACCTTGTGTCTCTCGTGTTGTGAGTTCGTTGAATTCGTCCGCGAGATCTTAGCAAGCTAGGGCATGGATCGGTAGGGAAAGAACTTTGCACGCACCCCAGAGTTTGAACCTCAAGGGTTTTGCCGAAACCCGTGATCCGACAATGCCCTTCCAAAGCTTTACTTATTATTCTTCATGCCCTTGTCTAAAGCTTTGATGTATGTTGTCATCAATTACCAAAAAGGGGGAGATTGAAAGCACAAGTGCTCCCTGGGTGATTTTGGTAATTAATGTCAACATGTCTCTTGTTGGACTAATACTTTCATCTAGTATATTTGAGATAAGTTCAACATTGGAGTGGTAGGACAAGAGGATGTGGAACCCCTTCAAGATGCTAAGGACACATATTGGCAAAAGCTCAAGACTCTACATTTTCATTTTAGTGATCCAAGATCACATTGAGTCCATAGGAAAAGCCAATACAATTAAAAGGGGATGAGGTGTTGCTTAATGGCTTGCTTGCTCAAAATGCTTAGTGATATGCTCCAAAGCCCTCAACCACTTTCTCAATTCCACATATGTCCGAAACTTAAAGTCAAACTCGACCCCAGCGATTTGATCTATCCGGCGCCACCGAGTTCATTTGACATAGCCACTGCCAGAAACCCCAATCAGTTCGGTCTCACTGATGGGATCTCGGTCTCACCAAGATGGGCTTGCAAACTCTCTGTTGCCTTTTGCAATTATTTCGGTCCCACCGAGATATGCAGTCGGTCCCATGGAGTTTGCTTGACCAACTCTCTATTTGCTCATTACCAAAATTGGTCTCACCGAGTTTGTGTAATCGGTCAAACCGAGTTGAGGGTTTACCCTAACCCTAGCACATCGGTCCCACTGAGTTGATCATGTCGGTCCCACCAAAAACTCTAACATTCACATTTTGAACCATATCGGTCTGACCGAGTTTCTCGATTCGGTCCCACCGAGTTTGGTGAATTGTGTGTAACGGCTAGATTTTGTGTGGAGGCTATATATACCCCTCCACCCATCCTCCATTTGTGGGGAGAGCCATCAGAACGTGCCTACACTTCCACTACTCATTTTCTGAAAGAGAACCACCTACTCATGTGTTGAGACCAAGACATTCCAATCCAACCACAAGAATCTTGTTCTCTAGCCTTCCCCAAGTTGCTTTCCACTCAAATCATCTTTCCACCATAGCCAAACCTGTGAGAGAGAGTTGGGTGTTGGGGAGACTATCATTTGAAGCACAACAGCAAGGAGTTCATCATCAACAGACCATTTATTACCTTTTGGAGAGTGGTGTCTCCTAGATTGGTTAGGTATCACTTGGGAGCCTCCGTCAAGATTGTGGAGTTGAACCAAGGAGTTTGTAAGGGCAAGGAGATAGCCTACTTCGTGAAGATCTACCCTAGTGAGGCAAGTCCTTCGTGGGCGATGGCCATGGTGGGATAGACAAGGTTGCTTCTTCGTGGACCCTTCATGGGTGGAGCCCTCCGTGGACTCGCGCAGCCATTACCCTTCGTGGGTTGAAGTCTCCATCAACGTGGATGTACGATAGTACCACCTATCAGAACCACGCCAAAAATCTCCATGTCTCCAATTGCGTCTGCACACTCCAATCCCATCCCTTTACTTTCTTGCAATTTGGATGCTTTACTTTCTGATGCTCATATACTCTTTCCATGCTTGCTTGAAATGTATTGTGAATGTTTGAACTTGTGCTAAAACTCCACCTTAACTTGAAGAACTTAAAAACTGCTACTTTTACTTGTTGAGAGTCTAATCACCCCCCTCTAGACACCTCTTCTCGATCCTTTCACCAATCTTGCTAATTATTCTTTTAAGGGTGGTGTACCTAAAAAACTTGGAGATCCGGGAATACCAACTATACCTTGCTCCATCAAAAGAAACTATGTGAAAATTGCTTTGTGTGATTTGGGAGCTGGTGTTAGTGTTATGCCTTCCTCTTTATATAAAAGACTTGATTTGAATAAACTCACACCTACTGAAATATCTTTGCAAATGGATGACAAATCCACTGCCATACCTATCGGTAGTTGTGAGGATGTGTCCGTTGTTGTTGCTAATGTTACTATTTTGACTGACTTTGTTATACTTGAGATGCCCGAGGACGACAACATGTCGATTATCCTTGGTAGACCCTTCTTGAATACTGCGGGGGCTGTTATTGATTGCAATAAAAGCAAGGTCATTTTTCATATTAATGGTAATGAGCATACGGTGCACTTTCCGAAGAAACAATTCCAAGTGAATGGTATTAATGTTATTGAAACATCTCCGACAATCACTATTGGAAGTTTTCAACTACCTCTACCTACTGCCAAAAAGAAATATGAAACGCTTGTTGTTGGGGATATTCATATCCGCGTTGAGGTAACTTAGTGATTTACGAAAGTTCTTCGGTTTCATGCTAATTGAAAGTGGTTGTTAATAAGACTTGATCAACCTTATTAATGGATCATTTTTGAGAGGTATGAAATTGATGAATTTAGTGAGCACTAACTTCTGTCCCTACCTTTAGTTTTCTGTTTTTATTAGTTGAATAAAATAAAATGCCATGTTTTGTCTGTTTACTGAATTTCCCGTGCAATAAAAAATTGACCCAAAAATAAAAGTTCCCAGAATGCTCTGAAAATTTAATATGATTTTTTCTGAATATTTAAGAATTTTTTGTGCAAATAACATCAGAGGGAGGTGCACCAGGTGGGCACAACCCACCTGGGCGCGCCAGGACCCCCAGGCGCGCCCTGGTGGGTTGTGGTCCCCACATGGGCGCCCTCACTTATCTCTTCATCCCACATCACCACCTACCTCCAGAAAAAATCACCATTGCTCTCACTCTCTCTCTCTCTCTCGTGTTCTTGCTCCCGAACCCGCGGATTTCGATCTCTTTGCTCGAAGCTCCGTTTCCGAAACTGTTTAGGGGGATTGTTGCTTGGTATGTGACTCCTCCGTTGGTCCAATTAGTCTTTGCTTTAGTGGTCTATATTTTGAATAATTAGTTACTCTTGGTGCTGCTGTAGATGAGCTTGCATGTTGAATTCTTAGAGTTCTAAGTAGTTTGAATGCTTGTTATGGCCTCTATGCATCCCTATGAGTAGTTGCTTTCATTCTTGTTAAGTTTTGTTGAGAAAAATTGTGTGGACTAAATTTTTTTTAGAATTTTGTTCATAGGGAAAAGATGAGTATCTTTGGGAAGTTTGCTTCCAAGAAGAACTCCAAGGGAGTTATTGGGGAGTCATCTAACAAGGATCTCCATACTCGGAATGGCAGAGGTACGGCCGTGCGACCGCATAACCCATTCATGGAAGGGGCCGGAATCCTTCAGGAGTTTGCACAATGCTGCTAATGCCGGCCTCACCGACTTCATCGCAGCTGAATGAGAATAGTATCATCTCCTCACAAATTTCTTTGTGCAAAGTTTTAATTTATTGAGTAGGAGTAATCCCCCTGAGGTGAAGTTTAACTTATATGCTGAACCCCATCAGATACCGCATATTGATTTTTGTGACATATGCTTGCTCCCTTCTGATGGTGGATTATAAGAGCCTAGGCCCACGGAGTTTGATGGTTTTTATCGTACTCTGACAGTGAGGGATGAGAGAGGGGTATCGAGTGTCACTGCTACTAGCTTACACTTTTCGGTTGTGCATTATTTTGCTCTATTCATTACGAAGTGTTTGCATGCTAGAGAGAAGGTAGGTGCACTCAGTGCTCCAGACCTTGCGGTTTTACGTCGTGCACTTCACGGCGACAACACTTATAGCTTGGGAGCTATTGTGGCACGTCGCCTCCACATTAAAAGATCCAAGGGAAAAATATATGGGGGTATTTACCCTACTCGCCTGGCGACTCACTTTAACATTCAGATACGCCAGCATGATTATCCTTTACCCAAGGTTTATTCAGATCGTCAGGCTATGGAACACCATCAGTTTATTGCTGGTGACTACGCTAACATTCCTATTCTTATAACCTGGTTTTCAGTGTGAACACTCGTGATATTATTCCATTGCCTGCACCTGCCTTGTTTGATCCTATTGCCAGGGGCGGATATAGGATTATGCCTGAGGACATTGTCGCCTACCGGAGCAACCTAGCTGCAGCACAGGCGGAGCCTCGGCAGTGGGATCCTCAGGTGCCTGCTCCTCAGCATTTCAACATAGGACCCCATGGTTTCTTCGACCGGTGATTACCAAGTTAGGCCAAAATATAAGCTTGGGGGAGTATGTATTTCCACCGACATTACATTCATGTTCACACATTTCATTTCATTTGTCGGTGTCCACACTTTTTCATTGTATTATCCATGCTAAATTTATTTTTTGCTTTCTTCTTGTGTGTTTGAAAAACTTTGAGAAAATCCAAAAATATATTTCCTGTTTCTTTTCGATTTCCTTCCTAGTTTAAATTGTTGTAGCACTAAAAAGAAAACCCAAAAATATTTCCTTATTCTTCTTTTGTTTGATGGGAGCTTTCCCATGTAAATAGTTTTTCTCGTTTTTGCTTTTTATTTGCTTGTTCAAGAAAAAACAAAAACTCCAAAAAATATTTCAGTGTGTTTCTCCGAATTTCTTTTTTGTTTTACTGAGTCATACCAAGGAGAAGACCACGATGAAAATGTTGAGTGGCTCTCATATGCATTATTGTTGATCTAACAAAGAGCCCATTTTACCTTGTCTTCTCCTGTTGAATAAAATATTTGCAGATTCCAGCTTAGTCCACGGCACTCTTGCACTATTATTATTTTCATATCGTTCGGTCGTGCAACTGAAAGGCAATAATGACGATATTTGATGAATTGGCCGTGGCAGAGAGAAACGGGTATGAACTCGACTTGTTCTGTTTTTGTAAATATGTTTAAACTAGTATCCATGATTCAGCCTATTATGATCAAACATGTTTGTAATGACAATTAGAGATTATAGTTTCTCATGCCATGCATAAGTAGCTAGAAGTGCATAATGATTTATCTTGGATGTCAACATTGCGTTAAAATGATTGTGATGTAGTATGATGATATGGTATCCTCCTCTGAATGTTCGAGTGGCTTGACTTGGCACATGTTCATGCATGTAGTTGAATCAAAACCAACATAGCCTCTATGATATTTATGTTCATGGTGTACATATCCTACTCATGCTAGTATCAAATGTTACTTATGCATAATGCATGTTCATGACCGTTGTTGCTCTCTAGCTGGCTGCTTCTCAACCTAATTGCTAGCCTTCGCCTGTACTAAGTGGGAATTCTGCTTGATCGAAAACCTGAAACCCAAGTTATTCCAGATGAGTCCACCATATCTACCTATATGCGGTATTACCTTGTCGTCCAAAGTAAATTTGCATGTGCCACCTATAAAAACTTCAAATAAATATCCTTTTTGTGTGCCTGGATTGTTCATAGAGCGACAGGAGGTAGTCAGTATCTTCCATGCTAAGTGTGTTATTCTCATGATGAGTGTTTATTCACTCGTCATTGCACGAGAGGGGCGGTAATAGGGATTCCCAGTCCCAAATTGCAAAAGGAACATACAAATAATCAAACAAAAACTCCTACGGAGTAATAACCTTTACTTTATCGCTTGGGAACCGCCGCTAATGTGTTTAGCATGGAAGATACCGATAACTAATGGTCGCGAAATAAACAAGAAGGGTGCATTTCTCAAATTTTCATTTACCTATGTTTTAAAAACTTGAGCTCTGGCACCGCTGCAAATCACTGCTTCCCTCTGCGAAGGGACTATCTATTTACTTTTATGTTGTGTCATCACCTTCTCAAATAAGCGCCAGAACCTGAGAGCACTGTTGTCATGCTTATGCATTATGTGTAGCTAATGTTGGGTGCATCATGACTGGATCTTTTCTACCATGAATTACAATGTTTAGCCACTGCTTGAACTTTGGAGGTGCTCTGTATTTATGTTTTGCGGTCTCAGAAAGGGCTAGCGAGATACCACTATTGTCATATTATATCATGGTTGTTTTGACAACGTGTTGTTGTTTGAGATATCTTATTATTTCTCGCTAGCTGATTATGTCATTGATATGAGTTAATATAATTTTTAAGAGTTATTGTCGACATGGTTAGTTATAATCTTGGCTAAAAACCTCGGTGCTACTTAAGCTTATTTATGCAAACAAGAGCAAAAGAGTTCGGAAAAGTTTTTCTTTTTCACTTTCAGTTTATCAACTGAATTGCTTGAGGACAAGCAAAGGTTTAAGCTTGGGGGAGTTGATACGTCTCCATCGTATCTACTTTTCCTAATGCTTTTCCTCTTATTTTGGACTCTAATTTGCATGATTTGAATGAAACTAATCCGGACTGACAATGTTTTTTGAAGAACTACCATGGTGTTGTTTTTTGTGCAGAAATAAAAGTTCTCCGATTGGAATGAAACTTTGCGAAGAATTTTTATATGAATAAAGATAATTTCCGGAGCCAAGAACCACCAGGGGGGCACCTGGGTGGGCACAACCCACCAGGGCGCGCCACCCCCTCCAAGCGCGCCCAGGTGGGTCGTCCCCACCTGGTGGCCCCGCAGACCCTCAAACCGATGCTATAAAATCCTATTTTTCCAGAAAAAAATTAGGGAGAAAAAATCATCGCGTTTCACAAGACGAAGCCAGACCTGGAGTCTGTTTGGGGCTCCGGAGAGGGAGATCTTCGATCTTCGTCATCACCAACCCTTCTCCATCGCCAATTCCATAATGATCCTCACCGGGAGTGAGTAATTCCTTCGTAGGCTCGCTGGTCGGTGAGGAGTTGGATGAGATTCATCATGTAATCGAGTTAGTTTTGTTAGGGCTTGATCCCTAGTATCCATTATGTTCTGAGATTGATGTTGCTATGACTTTGCCATGCTTAATGCTTGTCACTTTGGGCCCGGGTGCCATGATTTCATATCTGAACCGTTTATGTTATCACCATTATATCCATGTTCTAGATCCCATCTTGCAAGTTATAGTCACCTACTACGTGTTATGATCCGGCAACCCTGGAGTGACAATAGTCGGGACACTTCCCGGTGATGACCGTAGTTTGAGGAGTTCATGTATTCACCGTGTGTTAATGCTTTGTTCCAGTTCTCTATTAAAAGGAGGCCTTAATATCCCTTAGTTTCCAATAGGACACCGCTGCCACAGGAGGGTAGGACAAAAGATGTCATGCAAGTTCTTTCCATAAGCACGTATGACTATTTACGGAATACATGCCTACATTATATTTATGAACTGGAGCTAGTGCCGTATCGCCCTAGGTTATGACTATTACATGATGAATATCATCCAACAAATTGCCGATCCAATGCCTACGATTTTCCTACATATTGTTCTTGCTAAGTTACTACCGCTGCTGTTACTATTGTCACTGCTACAAAACTATTACTATCACTGTTACCGTCACTGTTGCTGCTACCACTACTATCAAAGCTATCATATTACTGTGCTACTGATCACTTTGCTACAGATAATTAAACTCCAGGTTTTTACAACTCAGCTACTAATACTTACAAATATTCTTTGGCTCCCCTTGTGTCAAATCAATAAATTTGGGTGGAATACTCTACCCTCGAAAATTGTTGCGATCCCCTATACTTGTGGGTTATCAGTACATCGATAAAATCTTCATCTGTGCTCCAAGTGATTTTTTGGTTTCAAATTAACAGTGATTTATGGTGGCACAGTAAGTTGGAATTGGTCCAAGAAAGTTACTATGGTGAATTTTATAACAGAAGGCTAAGTATATTATTGTTTTAGAAGCAAAAATGAAGGGTGATGAATCGTAAGTTCATTTATGAGCTTGGTATGGTTTCTAGATGATTGTATCATTGGAAGATTATTATTAATAGTGGTTCCATAACTCAGTCTAAGATATCAATGGTTCTACCAATGATTAAATATATATACAAAGCCGGTTTCACATGTGAAAGCATGACAAATGCATAGAAATGCAAATAATACACGCGAATATGAAGTTGTCAGATTCGATAGGACGAAGTCTATACCACAAGCAAAGCATGGACTGACACCGGATTGCCTTTGGTGTAAAAGTTAAAAGTGCTAACTAGATTATTGACTCTAGTGCAAGTGGGCGACTGTTGGAAATATGCCCTAGAGGCAATAATATTGTATTATTATATTTCCATTATTCATAGTTTATATTTCATGCTATAAGTGCTATGATCCTGGAATATGCGATTCAGTGGAAAACTCGTATGCACATGTGAAATAATAAACGGTAAACAGTAGGTTCCCTATCTCGCCTCTAAGACCGGCTCAAGTGTTGTCGGTGATCACGTTTTCCGGATCTTAAGATATCGTTAAGTGTAACGATAGTCCTAAAATAACATTGAGGGTATGACGTTAGAAGAACGATCATATTGAATTGACCCAATACTTGTCTGTCATACTATGTGATCATATCGTCTGAAATCATAGGTTATAACACAAAGTGTTAGCATGTGTTTTAGTTCCTTAAACCATGGGAGTGTCTCGGTCACTTCCTACCTGTCGTGGGATTGTCACGATAGATGTCCTAGTGCGAGGACTTAGTCGTGGAGCCATCACAACGAGATTAGCTTAAAGGGGTTAAATGGGACAAAGGACACGAGGAGTTTATACTGGCTCGGCCCCTTGCGGTGAAGGTAAAGGCCTAATCCAGTTTGAGGTGGTATTGCTAGGGTTTCGATGACCAGGGAGCGAATACGCTTAGCCCGGCTCTCGATCTGTTGTTTCTTGTCCTAAGCCGCCACCGGGTCGTCCCCTTATATACACGGGTTGACGTCCTGCGGCCTACAGAGTCCTGGTCGGCTCATGCAACATGTCTGGCTCGGCGACTTATCTCACATGCCTTACAATACAAGTCTACATATACATGGCGGTTTATATCCGTGGGCCTTAAGTCGCCTTCGGGTTTGGGCCCTCTACTAAGCCTATCTATGAACCGCCATTGTTATTATACTCTTGGGCTTCATTGAGATGAACCGCCATAGGGATGACCCGGCCCCTCCTGGGCGGGTCATACCCGATAGTCATATCCCCAACATTAGGCCCCAAGTTGATTTGAACTTGTTCATGTCAATCTTCAATACTTAGAAAAATCCTTCCTCATCTTACTGTGAAATATTGCAACCCGCCATGACATCATCTCCGGAATTGACAGTAACCCGCCGTGACGTCACCTGCCATTAATGCTTCACAGAGCCCAAATCTTAATAAATCTCTTTCTTTACTGTCCTTCCGAAAATCGAGGTGCCCGCGCCGTCGCTTATCCATTTTTTGCCTCCTCGATTCTCGCGCCTATCGTTCGTCCTTCCAGCCTTATAAATAAGACCTTGGGCTCTCCTCTCATTCTCCCCCTTTTCCTTTTCACCTTCTTCTTCTTCCTCTCGCGCACCAACCTGTACGAACTCCGCCGCCGTCGACCTCCGTCTCCGACCTCAACTCCGGTCGCTGCATCACCCTGAATGGACCAGAAAATCGCCGCGCTTCTCCTCTGTCCCATCAGCATCAGTAAGCCCTCCTTTTCTTCGCCATAGATCTGTCATTAGGGTTTCAGTGTTCATCGGTGTTCGTCGCCGCCCTTCTTTATCTTTGTTTAGATCCATGGATTAGATCCAAAAACCACATAAATCTTGCGTGGTAGTAATTTTAGCACCTGTTTTTGATACTAGAATATATCCTCATCACGACAGATCTCCTCTGGGGCACCTCTGCTTTTCCACTGCCGCCACTGTAGGTTTCAAATTTATCCCCTTTTTCTGAATAGTTGCAGATCCAAATCTGTAACTTTAATCTATGAAACCTGTTTGTCCAACACTTAGTAGAATTTTACTCTTTGCCAGATTTTGAATACTTGTACCTTTCATGGCGGCTTACACGTCCGGCTTACGATTATTCATATACCATTAGTCCTCACTTAAGCCGCTATTCTGAATGTATACTGTCAGCGCTTAACCTGTGATTTCACCAATTGACTTGAACCGGCAATTTTTCTTTCCTTTAGGCTTTCTTTCTTTCACAATGCCGCCCAAAACAGTCTACACATGCAACTGGGTCCCCTCCATCGTCACCGAGGGCACTTTTAAAGATTCAAAGTCGGGTATCTACTCGCCAAGAGTGTGATGCATTACCGTGCTCCTGACCCGGGCGAAGAATAACCTCAGCCAAAAGATGGCGAAGTCATCGTTTTTACTGACCACATGAACCGGGGCTTCTCACCGCCCGGCTCTAAATTCTTCCGAGACGTTCTGCACTTTTTTTAGCTCCACCCTCAAGACATCGGACCCAATTCCGTGTCAAATATCTGCAACTTTCAAGTCTTCTGTGAAGTATACCTTCAAGAGGAGCCCAGTGTTGACCTCTTTAGAGAGTATTTTTACTTAAACCGCCAGACTGAATTCACAAATGGTCCTAGCTTGGAGCTCTACGGAATATCAATTCAACACAGAAGAGATGCCATCTTTCCTTACGCCTGCTTGCCGAGTCACCCAAAAGATTGGAACCAGACGTGGTTTTACTGCAAAGATACTTCTCCGGCTGACGAGAATCCACTGCCGGGTTATCGTGTTGAGCGTCTGGGCCCAAAACATAACCTTCCTGAAAAACTTACTGCTGCTGAACGGAAGAAGATTGCACCTACTATTGTGAAGGTCAAAGCTCTGTTAGGAAATGGGCTAACTGGCGTTGATTTAGTCAGGTGTTGGGTTTCTTGGCGGATAATTCCGTTAAGCCGCCGCACCGGCTTAATGTGTACTTACACTGGTGGTGAAAAATTTTCATTGCGCCACAGCTCCGCACCCTTAACTGATGAAGCAATAAATGAAATGGTGAAGTATCTTCTGAATGAAGACCCGGAAGATTGTGTAAAAGTGGGTCTGGCCCCTTTCTTCAAGCTTAACCCGCCACCAGATGTAAGCCTTTGAACTTACTTATCTTCACCTCATCATTTGAATACTTTATTAATTCGACCCTTAATAACCTTTGCAGGCTAAGTCTGACTTTTGGAAAGTGGAGTATGATCACGAGGCTGCTAAGAAGGCCAGGGCTGTCAAAAAAGCCGCTAGAAAAAACACCAAGAAGAAGAAGAAGAAACCGAGCGCCTCTGACCTGCTCAAACTGGATGACACCTCTGAGTCGGAGGTAGCTCTTGACTCTCTTGGCTCATTTTTCAATCATCTTATTGACACTGACTATTATCAGGCTGACACGGGAGCCAGCCAAGCAGCTGAAGACGAGGTAACTATTATTTCCTCCGGCTCAGACCCTTTGCCAAGACAGAAACTTCGACAAGTAACCCGGAAAGTAAGTTTTCACACCCCTTGGCTTATTTAGATCCTCACTTTCTTTTGAAGCAACAGCAACACGAGAATCGCCGCCAGACCCGGACCAGTGGAGGTGAGGAGTTATCCTCCGGCTTACCAAACACTCCTGCCCCTCAAAAATGTTGAAACGAGGTTCCTTTTTAATTACTCTTTTTGTCTGTTTGGCGGATCTTATCTGCATACCTTCTAACCCTGTTGATAACCTTTAATCAGGAATTTGCCTGCTCTTCCTCTGGCGACTCATCACAAACTGAGTTGCCGGCTTTCAAAACTGCCCCTGGGTAATAGCAATTGATTTTACTCTGTAACTCTTCATACCCTTATATTTACACTAACTTGTCATAATCCGCTTAGTGGACAAGCAAAACCCAACAAGAAGGCGAAGGTGAACAAACCAACTGAAGCACCGAAAACTGCTGAGCCGGAGCCACAAGTCTCTGTTCCTGAAGCTTCTGACAAACAGCCGGAAGAACCTGTTACTGTCACTCCGCCTGAGATTCCGGATCCCAGTATTGATGACACTGCTATTAATCCTTCCAATCCTGCACCCTCAAGCTCACTTAAGCTGTCGGAAACTCATGACGATGATGTGTTGATTACTGGCACCGGCTTTGTAGAGCCGGGAAATCCAATAGCTCTGGCCAAACATACTGCTAAGCAAGAGGTTATTGAAAGGCGAAAGATGAAGTTTGACATCTCCCATTATGCACAGCTGAGCAGCAGTGAGATCCTCTCTGGTTATCTCAGCCAAGTACACTCCAGCCGCGATCTTGAAGTTGATATGGTGAAACAAATGCACCAAAAGTATGAGGTATGTTTTTCAGCTTTGAATAATTTATATATATCCTGCCAGCCCCCAAGTCTACTGGGTATGATAATATTGAATAGGTTGTGGACTTTAACAGAATCCGTAAACTTATGTCCTAGAATCCCTCCTTGTCCGGTTTAAAAATAAACCGGGTATTTAAGCAGCTTTAACTTTCCATCTGTAGTCCCCAAGGGCCGGTTTAATCAGCATGAATGAGCCGGTCCTATTTATCATTGTGGAAGAAAGGGGAACTTAACTGCATAGCCCCCATGAGCTGGTTGGGACTGTTTACAACACACCCGGCTCAGTATGAAGAAGATACAAGCGATATGCATTTGCCCCCAAGTGCCAAGTAGTCTTGCTTGCAAAGTACTGGGGACTTTATTCACAAGAGCCGTTGTCTTGAAAAATTTCTTTGATAGACATTAGCCCCCAAGTGTCAAGTGTTATTGCTGGCAAAAAGACTTGGGACTTGTATTCTTGGTATCTTGATATCAATGTTGCTAACTCTATACTTCATACAGGCTGCCACTGCTGAACTGGAGTCTCAATTGAATGATGCAAAGTCCCAGTTGGCGACTCAGGAAACTGAGATCCGGAAAGCTGAGTCAAAATTCCAGTTTAGCGTGGCTGAGTCGGAAAAGCTGAAGACCAGTTTTGAAGCAGAGAAAAAGACTTGGGCGGAAGAAAAGACGGCGTTAATGCAACGTGCTGAGAAAGCAGAGGCAGCGCTTCAAGAGGTGACCACTGAGCTCTACGGCTTAAAAAACCGTGTATCTCAGATGGTTTCAGCTATCTTTGGTGAGCCGCCTTGCCAGTCATCAAAAGTGAATTTTTATTGTGATCATATGACCCGCCATTTAATCAATCTGCACTGTATCCAGGTCCCAGGAGCAGCAACCTCAATCAAGATATGCTTGTGAAGCTTAAAGCTGTCTATACACTTGTTGAGCAGCTGTACACCGGAACTCAGCGTGCATTAGCCGCCATTTCGCCCATAGGTCAAGCACCAACTATGCTGATAGATGTTTTGAAGAAACTCTCTATGCTGCCTGTAAGATTTGATGAGCTGTGACGGCTTTGAGCCGAGCCAAGGCATGGGTACCAGAGCTTGACCCGTCTGAGGTAGCCACTGGTTACCCAAGCTTAAAAGAAGATGGTACACCTTTTGATCAGAAAGATTTCTCGTCTTGCGTGAAGGAAATTCTTCCAATGGCCACCCTGATTGCCAATGGCTCGGACCTTTCCAAGTACCATTCGGCTTATAACCAAGAGAATCAAAAGATGCCGACTCCGGCTTACAAAGTGATGGACTTAATCCCACCAATTTGTAAGCACACCTTTGCCCCTGAAGTCGATCCGTCTGAGCTTATAGATGATGAGGCTGAATTTGAAGCTTTATCTGGCATCGATTGGTCATCACCAACTTTTCAGACGGCAGAGGAAGACGAAGAGCCAGCAAAGGATGACGCAGACAACTCCGGGCAGCAAGGCCAAGAAGATTGAACCGCCGGGCGGTTCTAAACACTTGATCTTTTGTAAAAACACTTTGATCTCATCCGGCCCATGGAGGCATGTAATAGGATAGTAAAACTTTGAATCTGCCGTGCCATCGTGCACGTTCTGCTTTGCATGAGACTGTTGATCTGCCAATTGAAGATCTGCCACTAATGCTTATAATATCAGCTTTTTGAGTCTGTTCCTGTATGAAAAATAGATCACAAGTGTCCCACGGTTTACCGCCGGACGGGTCATAATGCCCAATATATAATCACTGAAAACTAAAATAGCTTATAACCAGGACTGGCTCAATTAGAACAAAACATGTCATACCTGTGATATTTGATCACACTGTTGGTTTACCAAACCAGCAGAGTAAGGGTGATAACCCAAAACTTGAACACTGGTAATTATCATATATTGTCGGCTTATGAACAAAGCCAGGCCGGGTTAATAAACACCGGATATTACCTCATATTGGCGACTTATAGTCGAGAGCCAGGCCGGGTTAATAAACACCGGGTAGTTTCATGCATAAACCATGAGGCATCATGGCCCTCATCAGCTTTTTAACCATGTATTACTATGTCATAGGAGAAAAAACCTCAAAAATGTTCAAATCAAACAACAAAAAATCAAGGCTTTCATAGGCGGCCAGGCCTAAAACTCAAGTGCTTTCACGGGCCGCACAGCCACTGAGTTAAACCTTTATACAAACCTTATAAGCCGGACCTCACACAACCAATTGTCGTTTTAACTTTGACAAGTTCAGGGTCTATATAAGATTGACTTGTCAAAAGTACGACGGGTCGTTCCAGGATTACCTGGGCGGAGTGGTGGACTTAAAAAGGCAGGATAACCCGGGGTTTTAGGTGAATACACCTGGCTTCCAAGCCTTGCTTTTAAGCCTATTACAAGGGTTATACAAAATCTTGTTCTTTAGAACAAAGAGCCCCCAAGCAATATTTTTGAGTTGTGCTCAAGGGGCACCTGTTTGAGTTGTGCTTTTGCAACAGACTCTCTTTGGTCTCTTTAACCTGGGTAGCAAGCCCCCAAGTTATATATATATATATATATACCTATAAGCCGGATCAAAGGGTAATCCTAACTTCGCTCTATAAAGCAGAAGCACCCATGAGACCAAAAACTCATTATTTAAAGAGAAAACAACAGAGGCCCTGCTTTAACAGGGATGTCGGATTTATTATATTGATCATAATATATACATTGTCAAAATATGTACATCAGAAGAGCCAGTGGCTCAGGTGTAGTAAGGCCGAAGATGAGCAATATTCCACGGCCACTGGGTCTCCTCCTCCGACTTACGTGGGTCTTTGTGCTCTCGAACATTGATAAGGTAGTAGGACCCATTGTTGAGATTCTTACTGACCACAAAAGTTCCTTCCCAAGGTGGGGATAACTTGTGCATATCAGTTTGATCCTGGATAAGCCGGAGCACCGGATCACCTTCTTGAAAAGTTCTGGTTTTAACCCGGCGGCTGTGGTAACGGCGCAGATCTTGCTGGTAAATCGTCGAACGAGCCGCCCCGATGTCGCGCTCCTCATCTAACAGGTTAAGTGCCTCCTAACGTGCTTTTTCATTGTCAGCTTCAACATAAGCTGCCACACGAGGTGAGTCGTGACGGATGTCACTAGGGAGAACCGCCTCTGCTCCATAAACCATGAAGAAAGGCGTGTAACCCGTAGATCTGTTGGGGTGGTATTAATGCTCCATAACACAGAAGGTGTCATGGTTTTGTCACGGCAGACGTCCTAAGGAAAGGACTTAGTCGTGGAGCCATCGCTACGGGTTAGCTTAAAGGAGTTAAAGCGGACAAGGGACACAGAGAGTTTATACTGGTTCGGCCCCTTGCGGTGAAGGTAAAAGCCTAATCCAGTTGTTGTGGAATTGCTAGGGTTTCGATGACCAGGGAGCGAATACGCTTTGCCTGGGTCTCGAGTTGTTGTCTGTCCCCCTAAACCGCCGCCGGGTCGTCCCCTTATATACATGGGTTGACGCTCGTCAATTTACAGAATCCCGAGGCCGGCTCATAAACGTGTCCGGCTCGGTCTCTGCTCTTTCTATCTTACAACACAAGTTTACATATCAATGCCGATTTATGTCTACAACCCTTAAACCGGCTTTGGGCCCTGGGCCTTCATAAAGCATCACCGTCTTTGTCTTCATGGGCTTCAGATACAGTGAACCATTATGGGGTTAACCCGGCCTCTCCTGGCCGGTTTACGCCCAGTAGTAATATCCCCAACAGAAGGTAACTCCACCCAACAACCCGGCGTCCTCTGTAAGGGAACCATAAGCCGAGGCTTGATGCCTCTTAGGATCTCTTGATTGGATCTCTCAGCTTGACCATTGGATTGGGGGTGAGCCACTGATGATACATCAAGCCGGATATGCTCACGTTGACAAAACTCTTTTGCAACACCCTTGAAGAGATTAGTGCCATTATCTGTTATAATGTTGTGTGGAAAGCCAAAACGGAAGATCACCTTCTTCATGAATTGAACTGTCGTTGCCGCATCACACTTACTGACCGGCTCTGCCTTGACCCACTTAGTGAACTTATCAACCGCCACCAAAAGGTGGGTCTTCTTATCCTTGGACCTCTTAAAAGGTCCAACCATATCAATCCCCCATGTCGCAAACGGCCAAGTGATTGGAATCATCCTCAGCTCCTGAGCCAGAACATGAGCTCGACGTGAAAACTTCTGACAACCGTCACATTTTCTGACCAAGTCCTCAGCATCAACATGAGCTGTCAGCTAATAGAAACCGTGACGAAAAGCCTTGGCTACAAGAGATTTAGAGCCGGCATGATGACCACAATCTCCTTCGTGGATCTCACGCAGAATCTCGCAGCCTTCTTCAGGAGAAACGCAGCGCTGAAACGCCCCTGTAACACTGCAATGGTGCAGCTCCCCATTGACAATTGTCATGGACTTGGACCGTCGGGTTATCTGCCTTGCCAAAGTCTCATCCTCCGGTAACTCACCCCGGGTCATGTAAGCCAAATATGGCACTGTCCAATCAGGAACAGCATGAAGAGCCGCCACCAATTGTGCTTCCGGGTCAGGAACAGCAAGGTCCTCTTCCATAGGCAACTTGATCGAAGGGTTGAGTAGAACATCCAGGAACGTATTAGGTGGTACCGGCTTAAGTTGTCAGCCGCCTCATTCTTCCTTCGATCAATATGTTCAACTTGGTAACCCTTGAAGTGACCTGCAATGGCATCGACCTCTCGACGATAAGCCGCCATAAGCGGATCCTTGGAATCCCAAGTACCAGAAACCTGTTGGGCCACCAAATCTGAATCGCCAAAGCATCGTACCCGGCTTAAATTCATCTCCTTAGCCATCCGAAGACCATGGAGTAGGGCCTCATACTCAGCTGCATTGTTAGTACAAGGGAACATTAACCGGAGGACATAAGAAAATTTATCACCTCGTGGGGAAGTCAAGACAACTCCAGCCCCCGAGCCCTCCAGCTGTCTAGATCCATCAAAGTGAATAGTCCAATATGTGTTATCCGGCTTTTCCTCCGGTGCCTGCAACTCTGTCCAATCATTGATGAAATCCGCAAGCGCTTGGGACTTGATAGCCGTACGAGGCACATACTTTAAACCGTGAGGTCCAAGCTCAATGGCCCACTTAGCAACCCGGCCAGTTGCTTCCCTATTTTGGATGATATCTCCCAAAGGAGCAGAGCTAACCACAGTGATGGGATGAACCTGAAAATATTGCTTAAGCTTCCGGCTTGCCATGAAAACCGCATACACAAGCTTCTGCCAATGTGGGTATCTCTGTTTGGACTCAATAAGCACTTCACTGATATAATAAACCGGCCGTTGAATCGGATATTCCTTGCCTGCCTCCTTCCTTTCCACCATGATGGCTACACTGACGGCCCGGCTATTAGCAGCCACATATAACAACAGAGGCTCTTTATCAACAGGGGCAGCAAGCACGGGCGGCTCAGCCAATTGTTTCTTCAGATCCTCAAATGCTTGGTTAGCAGCATCGCTCCAAACAAAATGATCCGTCTTCTTCATCATCTGATAAAGGGGATAGCCTTCTCACCCAGCCGGCTTATGAACCGGCTCAGAGCCGCAATACTACCCGCCAGACGCTGAACATCATTAACGCACGCCGGCTTAGCCAACGAAGTAATGGCTTTGATTTTCTCCGGGTTAGCTTTATGCCTCTATTAGAAACCAAGAAACCCAAGAGCTTGCCTGCTGGCACACCAAAGACACATTTAGCCGGATTCAGCATCATCTTGTAGACCCGGAGATTGTCAAACGTCTCCTTCAAATCATCAATCAGGGTCTCCTTATTTCTTGCCTTCACCACAATGTCATCTACATAAGCATGAACATTGCGCCCAATTTGATTGTGAAGGCAATTTTGCACACATCGCTGATAAGTCGCCTGGGCACTCTTGAGCCCAAAAGGCATAGACACATAGCAGAAGGCTCCAAACGGAGTAATGAAAGCTATTTTATCCTGGTCCTTAACTGCCATCTTGATCTGATGATAACCAGAATAAGCATCCAAGAAAGTCAAACGCTCACAACCCGCCGTAGCATCAATGATTTGATCAATACGAGGGAGAGCAAATGGATCAGCCGGACAAGCCTTGTTCAAGTCCGTGTAATCCACACACATCCGCCAAGTGCCATTCTTCTTGAGTACCAGCATCGGGTTAGCCAACCACTCAGGATGGAAAACTTCGATGATAAACCCGGCTGCCAAGAGCCGGGCCACTTCCTCTCCAATGGCCTTCCGCCTTTCCACATTAAATCAGCGAAGAAACTGCTTGACCAGCTTAAATTTCGGATCAATATTAAGAGTGTGCTCAGCGAGTTCCCTCGGTACACCCGTCATGTCTGAAGGATTCCATGCAAAGATGTCCCGGTTCTCACGGATGAACTCGATGAGCGCGCTTTCCTATTTCGGATCCAGATTGGCACTAATACTGAACTGCTTCGATGAGTCGCCAGGAACGAAATCAACCATTTTAGTGTCATCTGCCGACTTAAATTTAAGTGAAGGATCATGCTCTGTAGTTGGCTTCTTCAAAGACGTCATGTCCGTCGGGTCAACATTATCCTTATAAAACTTCAACTCCTCAGTTGCACAAACATACTCAGCATAGGCAGCGTCACCTTCCTCACAATCAAGGCTATCTTCCGGCTTCCATGCACCGTGATGGTTCCCTTGTAACCCGGCATCTTGAGCTGCAGATATACATAACAAGGCCGCGCCATGAACTTGGCGTAAGCCGGCCGTCCAAACAGAGCGTGATATGGGCTGTGGATCTTGACCACTTCAAAGGTCAATGTCTTCGATCTGGAGTCATGATCATCTCCAAAAGCAACTTCCAGAGCGATCTTACCAACCGGGTAAGCCGACTCACCAGGCACCACGCCATGGAAAACAGTGTTTCACGGCTTAAGATTTTTATCAGTTAACCCCATGCAGCGGAAAGTTTCATAACAAAGGATATTGGTGCTGCTCCCTCCGTCCATGAGTACCTTGGTGAACTTATATCCTCCGACCTGAGGTGCGACGACCAAAGCCAAGTGACCCGGATTATCAACCCGGGGCGGGTGATCTTCCCGGCTCCACACAATGGGCTGCTCAGACTAGCGCAAGTAACGGGGAACCGCCGGATCAATAGCATTGACTGCCCTCTTATGAAGCTTCTGGTCGCGCTTACATAAGCTAGTGATGAAGACATGATATTGTCCACTATTCAACTGCTTCGGGTTGCTCTGATAACCAGACTGTTGCTGCTGTTGACTCCCCTGATTACTCTGCTGATTGTAACCACCCTGGTTGCCGTGATTGCCTTGATTTCCTTGGAATCCAGAGTTAGAGCCGCCACCGCCGTAACCCGGTCCATGAGAGCCGGATCCTGGGCCACCACCCGGCCCATGATTGTCTTCAAAAAGATTGGAATTTTTGTACTCCTTCATAATGAAGCAATCCTTCCAGAGGTGGCCAGACGGTCTTTCTCGCGTACCATGCCTTGGGCAGGGCTGATTCAGCAGCTGCTCAAGATTAAAACGAGATCCTCCAGTCCGTGGGGGTGGTTTACCCTTACGACGCTGACCATTATTCTGCGTATTGGTGTTAGCCACAAAGTCCAAACTATTATCAGCTTTGCGCTTACCGTTGCCTCCCTGATTTGCCGGGTTATGCTGCTGCCCTCTGGTGCTGCCGCTCTTCTTTCCCTTTCCTGACTTTTCATCATCAGACTCGGGGTCCTTGGTACCATCAGAGTCAGCATACTTAACCAGAGCCGCCATGAGTGTCCCCATGTCATTGCAGTGACGTTTGAGCCGCCCTAATTTCTGCTTCAGGGGCGTGAACCGACAATTGTTCTCCAACACTAAGACTGCTGAATCGGCATTGATGCGATCCGACGAGTGCATGATTGTTGAGACCCGGCGCACCCAATGGGTTGTCGACTCACCTTCTTCTTGGACACAGGAGGCCAAATCCACGATTGACATGGGCTGCTTACACGTATCTTTAAAATTCTGGATAAACCGGGCTTTTAACTCGGCCCATGATCCAATGGAATTGGCTGGCAACCCCTTCAACCAAGTACGAGCCGTCCCTTCCAACATCATGGTGAAGTACTTAGCACATGCAGCATCGTCAACATCCAGCAGTTCCATCGCCATCTCATAACTCTCAACCCATGCTTTAGGGGGTAAGTCGGCAGTGTAGTTGGGCACCTTACGGGGACCTTTGAAATCATTGGGCAATCGTACGTCACGTAGAGCCGGAGCCAAACACGGCACACCCAAAGTCCTGAAAGTCACACCTGTCTCGACCGAGGTTGTTGGACGAACCAGGGAATGCTGGCAGGGTGCATATTGAGCCGCCAGCTCGGCCTCCCAACGCGCTCTTCCATGATCCACCATGATCTGGGCATTACCCCCACCACCTGTCGGGTTATGTCCACGGGGCGGGTTGCGGTTCCGCCCACTGCTTGACACGGCTGGTTCCTCGATATGCCTGCTATAACTTCGACTCGGACAAAGGGTTGAATGAATCATGTCACGACTGTAAGAATAAGCCTGTTGCTGCACCAATGCTGTCTGAAGTAGCTCTCTAGCCCTTCGCGTTTCAACCGCCGCTGGAGACTCGCCTTCAACCGGGAGGGCCGCCAATCATGATGCTGTCGCGATCATGTTATCCAAGGGGTTAGAATAATGACCCGGTGGCGTCGGCACGTGCTGCGGTGGGATATTGTCCTGACGAGGCGGGTCTGTTGTGCGCGGCTGAACCGGCGCTCCCGTCCCAGGCGTTTCAACCCGATTTATGACTGGTTGGTTACTGGTCCCTGCTCCGGGCGTGTTAAAGAGATTTCTCGCCTCGTAAACCGGAGGCAGGCAAGTCTGATGCCTCCTCCTCATGACGTCGTTTGAAGCGTTCTGATCCAGCATGAGCCGGAAGGACTCTGACTGAATCCGCTGTGCCTGAGCATCCAAAGCAGCCCGCTCCTCGGCCATCCTAGTGTTTTCTGTGTTCAGCTCCTCCTTGGCATGTGCTATCTCATCACGCAGCTTTGCGACCGCCGCATTATGCTGATCCTGATCCGTTGGGTTAACCACCGCTGTTAACAATGCTGTCAGCTTATCCAACAAGCCAGTTAAGACTTGAGCCGGCGGGCACACAGGGCCTCCTGCCCTGGCAGCCGTTGCCGCTGCTGACCCGGAAATCATCTCTGCTGCAGTCGACGAGTGCTGCACGGGCTGCGTACAAGCCATAATGATCGCAACCTGGTTAGGCGGCTCAAAGGGGTCCGGAATACTGTCGCCATCGGAACAGCCCCCAAACCGGCCGTCTTGCAGTTGATACAACGACTCGGTCTCACCGGTGGACGACTCGTCGTCCGAGTAGACGACCGTCTCATCACCAGATACCAATCTATCCTCAGATTCTGCTCCATGGATGAATCCCACGAAGGCACGATTCATGGCGGGCTGAACTCGGGCAGGTCTTGCACGCTGAGCCGTCTCGACGATGTCGGTGCAGATGTCTGGCTCAGGGCCCGGCTCGCCGATCTTGCCGATGAAGACGTGAATTCCGCCAAAGGGGACCCGGTACCCGTACTCAATTGAGCCGGCCTCGGGGCCCCAGCCTGCGTCGTCGATGTAGAGCTTGCCGCGACGACTCTTGGTTATCTGGCCCACGGCGTATCCCTTGATCCCTTCGAAGTTTCCCTCTAAGAACTTGAAACCATCGTGCGATAGCCCCACGGTGGGCGCCAACTGTCGTGGGATTGTCACGGCAGATGTCCTAGTACGAGGACTTAGTCGTGGAGCCATCACAACGAGATTAGCTTAAAGGGGTTAAACGGGACAAAGGACACGAGGAGTTTATACTGGTTCGGCCCCTTGTGGTGAAGGTAAAGGCCTAATCCAGTTTGAGGTGGTATTGCTAGGGTTTCGATGACCAGGGAGCGAATACGCTTAGCCTGGCTCTCGATCTGTTGTTTCTTGTCCTAAGCCGCCGCCGGGTCGTCCCCTTATATACATGGGTTGACGCCCTGCGGCCTACAGAGTCTCGGCCGGCTCATACAACGTGTCCGGCTCAGCGACTTATCTCACATGCCTTACAATACAAGTATACATGGCGGTTTATATCCGTGGGCCTTAAGCCGCCTTCGGGTTTGGGCCCTCTACTAAGCCTATCTATGAACCGCCATTGTTATTATACTCTTGGGCTTCATTGAGATGAACCGCCATAGGGATGACCCGGCCCCTCCTGGGCGGTTCATACCCGATAGTCATATCCCCAACACTACCGGACGGTGGGCTTTGGGGTTACTCAAACATCATCTGTAACAAGGTGATCATAACGACAACTTTCAGGCTCACCGAAAAGTTTGACAAGTGATCGGATAGCTCGAGAGTGGGATTTTCTCCTCCGACGATGGAGAGATGTTCTTAGGGCCCTCTCGGTGTGACAACATCCATCATCGTCTGGACAGACACTGGTGACAACGTCACGGGGATGCTGGAACACGTCAACGAGAAAAAAGAACAAAACCGGTAACAGGAGCAACGGTATAGTGAGCATGGTGATGACTCTGGAGGATGCCGATGCACACCGGGTTTTGTAAAGTATGGTGAAGCAAAGGGAACATCACATGATAACCAAAGGTTCACTCGAATATCATTCGTGTAATCATAGGGACTGATATGGATGTCCACGGTTCCGCTATCGGTCATTGAACGAAGGGGTTTCGTTCATGTCTATGATTTACCGAACCTACGGGTCACAAGCTTAAGGGAATCCCCGGAAACATTGATATTCACTGAAACCCTTCTGCTGACCCCGAAACGCTGCCGGAACGTCTTGAAACTATTCCTGATATTAATGAAACAATTCCACGAATATATTCTTATCACTCCCATCCTACTAACACTCAGCAGATCATTACTGATTAATTATATATATGTGGAAAATGTTTCCTTGGATGTTGAATCATATATAATGCTCTGGAAATGTTTAGAACATTTTATATTTAATTTAAATATCAATGGGCCTTAAAAGGCCAAGAGGTGGAAGGCAAGTTGGGCCACAAGGCCCCAAGTAGGGTGCCCCCCCCCATTCCTTGTGGAGGCCGAATTGGACTAGGGGAGGGAGTCCTACTCCCTCTCCCTAGGCCGGCGCCCCAAGGGGGACTTTCCCCCTTTGGTGGTTGCCCTCTCCTTCCTCTCTAACCTATATATACTAGAGGATTTCCACCCTATGGACACACAAGTTTTGGAGCCTCCTCTAGTTGATCTAGTGCATGTTCTAGTTCGTCCTAGTTGACTAATTAGAGCGAGCCCTGGCCACCTCTAATCCTCATAATTAGAAGCCCCGTGTGGTTCTAATCTCCTCCCTCTGATTCTCCACGACGATTAGCTCTGGACGGTGAAGCACTGCCGAATCATGAAGACCGTACGCTTGCAACCAAGTAGAGAGGCCGCGCTTTCGGTCTTCCGTTCGTGGGCGGTTCGCGGGATCGTCATCAACATTCGAGGGACTCCAAGTACGATCTACACCGACTCATCTACTTCCGCAGCACTCCCGGAGTCGGTAACGATCGTTGATCTCAACCCGTTATGCATCTTCATATTGTTCCTAGGTGATCGTAGGGCGAAAATTTTGTTTTCTACTATGTTTCCCAACAAAGGCATGTTGACGTTGCTCCCTAAATGTCAAGATGTTGATTCATGTGTTGTTCAACACTTTAACTATTGTACATACCCATTTGTTTAACTAATGTTCTGTTTAAGTGGATTACTAAAGTAGTGAATAATAGAACTTTTACTTTGGCTCCTAAAATGGTAGCTTGTGTTCAAACTGTATTCATAAAAGGTAGATACATTTTAGATGGGGTTATTGTTTTGCATGAAGCTTTGCATTAAATTATTAGAAGATAATGTGGTGTTAAAGTAGATTTTGAAAAAGCAAATGATAATTTAATTGGTGGTTTCTATTTGATGTGTTGAATATGAAGGGGGGGCCCTAACAAATATTTTAGTTGGATAAAACAAATAGTTTAGAGTGGTAATGTGGCTATTAGAGTTAATGATAAATTGACCTTATTTTGGAACTAAGAAAGGATCAAGGTAGGAGATCCTCTTTCTACCATTTAGTTTAATATTGTCGTAGATGTGTTACAAGAAATTACTTGTAGATCTAAAACACAAGGTAGGGTTGTTACTAATCTTACATTACAGTATGTTGATGGCAATGTTTCTTTTCATAGAAGCGAATGAGGATAATGCTAAGATGCTTAAATCCATCTTATGCATTTTTGCGCATCTGTCTGGTTTGAAGGCTAAGTGACATTTGTTGTTTTGGGATTGCTAGTAATGGTATTGATATTATTTTTAATTGTATACTGATGGGACTTTGCCCATGAAATATTTGGGAATTCCCATTCATACTTCCAAGTCGTGGAACAATTACTAGAGTAAATTCAGGATAGATTGAGGGTTACTTAGCAAGGTAGAGTTTAAGATTATGGGGGTAAAATAATTCTTATTAAATCATGTCTGAGTAATATCACTATCACATTATGTCAATGTTTACTATTCCTAAAGGGCCTCTACATAAAATAGAGGTTTTCATGAAAAGATTGTTGTGGCAAGAAGATGGTCTGAAGTTTGTCAAGCTTTAGATTAAGGTGGACTTATACTTGATTTGCACATTGTGAATGTTTGCATTCTAAGTAAGTGATTCAACATGAAGCATCGCCATCACATGCCCCTCCGACTGCAGAGGCCATTTGGCAAATGGAACCTTTGGTCTCATGCGTGTTGCCTGCTGGAGACTCAGGCCTAAACGACTGCTGCATTACCATATTCGTATTGGCTTTGATCTTGCTAGCAATTCAACGTGGGTGGAGTTGGTGTACGTGTTGTGAGTGCGGTCAGTCACATCCAGCGGGCGCTGAACATGGAGCCCAACAAATTTTGTGCCCTATCCAGCCGCCCCCTAAAATCAATCATTGGATAGAACTGTTGGTAGTGTACTAAGTACACGAGTACATGCGCATGCAACTCGGGGAAGAGCGGATGCACCATTAGCCATTGATGAATACGCACAAATAAAAACAAGGACCGGCCAGACCAACCCACCAGTGAAGATGACACAACTAATTTTTTTGAGCGGCTTTATGGCTGAGATGAGCCTGACGGCTCGAGTCCTATTCAGGCAGAATTATTTGATGCGTTTCAGCAACCGGGCTCGCAACGAAGGACGATGCGTTCCTTGTCGTTTCAGATTTGTTTATAAAAACAAACCGAGAGTTCGCTTCCATGTGGAAAGGGACAGATCATCTTGCACACTGTCCATCGAATGGGTGGCCTGCTAGTAAAACAGGATGGCATAACAAGGTAACAGCTCCATCGTAACTCTAGGGAAATTTTGAAAACATCCCATGTCGGACTGACACTCGATTTACAAGAATGGTGAGCTGTGCCCTTCCGAAAACAAGGGAAGTGAGATGCCCTGTCCAAGTTCTGTGCAACACTGGTGGTGCTCTTAGGGTGTGTTCGGTTCAATGGGTCGTCAACTGAGCTCCTAATAAAAACTGAAAATATGGGTATCAAAACCTATTTGGGCATCCTACCTGGCAAAATAGATTACTGTGCTCCTGAATCTACCTCGGTTTTTCAGAAGCTTTTATATTTGAGCGAGAAACGGAATCTCCCTATTCCTGTCCAGCAACAGTCAAACAAACACTGCAGAAGAAAAGGCAACAGGCTACTCCAGTTAACGCAAAAGTACAGCATTACAGCTATCTCAGAAACTGCTCTTCCATGCCAAGTACAACAGTACAATGCTATACTTCCAGGAAACATCTTCCATACAACCAGTGGCGCAAAACAACATCCAGAACCTGTACCCGCTGCACCAAAGACTTCCATCCACTTTCCACTTTGAATACATACCGCAGCTTGCTCTGGCAGCATGAAACCTCATCCTACAGCTTCTCGGTCTCGCTCGTTTCTGCAGAGGAACGAAGGAGAGTTTAGCTAGCGAAAGATTAGAAAGAAAAAAAATGCAAACTTCTGGTCATAAGGCAGTTGATTCCAGAAAGAGGCTGCTACACTGATTTGATGCTCTTATCCATGCCAATGAGTCCAGCAAGTTAAGAAATAATCAACGCTCTTATCCAGATGACTTATCCTTGAAAACAAAACGATTTGACAGGCTTTTTTTTTCGAAACGAAGATTTGACAGGTATTTTGGACACCCATGATTTTACTGCGACTGCTATGACCAGGTTATTAACATATGCTAGGCAATCACTACCTGTGGTGCAGTGGCAGAGCTACAGTAGCAAACCTGGGCGGGCCGGTACGAAGGAAGACCGATTATTTTTCATCCTCATGGCTGAGTTTACTCTTAATATCCACTATAATTGCTATGAACTGGGCGGGCCACGGCCGATTTTACCAACATGTAGCTCCGGCAGTGCTGTGGTGCACTCCTGCACTATAGCGGTTCACTCTTATCCTATCTATGTACAATGAAATTCCACTCTTAAATTCATACCTCGAGTAATTAAACTGAGAAATATGACAAACGATAACTAAAAAGTCAGAAGAAAAGAGGACAAATGCTACTATTCACGCAAGTACAACTAATCTTTCATGTATCTTCAGATTAGTTTTTTTTTCATGTAAAACTACACCATCATAAAAGTAAAACATATTGATTTTGGACCATTTGGTGCTTAAATCAGAAGTTGATTGCTTGAAAGCACCACAAGAGGTGTCCAACTTATGTTGTCCAGGTTAAACATTAAAAAAATCAGCTAAACAACAGAGTCACATAAATACACAAACCTGAACTTAATAACAGACATTCTAAAGAAGTGGGCATGCTAAAATTGACAGTGGTGCATCTTTGGACCAATTCCACCAACAAGCAAGCCACGTAAGACAAAAAACTAGCTAACCTGGGATTTGTCCAAAATAAAAACATCACCTCTTCCGCTATTTCTCAGCCGTTCTCTCTCCCTCATTCAACATATCTCTTTCCCACTCTCTCACCTTGGCTGAGACAGATGCTAGTGGCTGGCGGTGTCTACGACCCAAGCAACAGCTGAGAGAGCACAATGCAGTCAAATGGGACAAAGAGGTAGGGGCGTACTTGGCGAAACAAAAAAGAAGAAAGCGGGGGGGGGGGGGGGGGGGGGGGGGGCGCACTTTGCCTCATTTAGATTGGTGGTTCAAACACTTTGCCATGTTTAAGCTGTTGAACTCACATTTTGCAAATTATTGAACTAAACTGATCCAACAAGGCAAGTTTGCAAACCTACTGTGCAATTTACTCTTCCTACTTGTTTATTAGCGCCAAGCCCATTGTTTTTAAGGCGTCCTGCCTTGGACGCTTAGGCGCCCGGGCAGCGCCTTACAAATATGCCCGCCTTAGGCGCTTAGGCGTCCGCCATAGGCGCTTAGGCGTCGCCTAGGCGCTAGAGCGGGTGGTGCTCGCCTTAGGTCGCCTTACCGCCTTAAAAACAATGGCCAAGCCATATATGGCATAATCAGCAAGGAGAGAATTTAGTGAAGCTAGTCTTAAGAATATACTCTTGCCAGTGTAGGAGGCTAGGTTTTTTACCTCAGTGCCAAAAAAACAACGGCTACTTTCCCATGTACAATTGCGTACTGCCTAGTCCACCACATATATCAAAGAAAAAAAATGAGCCCATACCCCAAACCAACAACAAACCTCGACTTTGACGGATCAAGCGGATAACGTGCCACTGCCGATCCCGCATACTCCTCTATATACCTCTTAACGATTCCCCTCAATATAAGGTTGCCGCTGTTGTGTGTTTTTTTAGCTTGTCGAAGCTACCATACCCTACACTTCTAGTGCTACCAAGGGAAGGCCGCATTCCTGCTATCATTGGCCTCGTGGAAGAACAAAATATGGGAATATATACATTAGGCCCCTATGATTAGCAGGATTCAAAATGCACCATGAAAAAACACAGGAATAGGAAAAATATGGGAGTTACAATGCCATGACTTCCTGTATCCAGTAGGTTTGACAACCATAAGAATTTCTAGCAATGAAATGAATGCTTGAGTGCACCATAGGAAAACGACAATAACTTTTCTCAGAAGCATCAGACAGTAGGAAATGCCCTAGGAAAAAAATTAAAGGGATTATGGTCCTACAAATCAAACAGCCTTCATAATAAGAAAGAAAAAAAATCCTATGGATACAATCCTAAAAGGTACTTTGAATCGATCGCCCCACAAGGTCCTGCCATCAAGGAGTCGCACAACGTTCTACTCAGATTTATTATAAGTTCAGAACCAAGATCTTTAAGCAAGGAGCTGCTGTTTGGCGCTCACCCACCCGCTTCTTCTCTGGCGGGTCAATTTCCGATTAGCGGCACTTTCCAGTTTTGCATAGTCACGCCTGATCAAAAAATTTCCTTTTTGGTAAGTTTTAGAAATTGCAACATCAACCGTCAAAAAATCCAATATCCCACGTTTTAGAATTTTGAACTTGCTGGAAGTTCAAATTTTCAATATTTTGGAAAATTCTGAACTTTTGGAAATTTTACTTTTGTCTTTTCGAAAATTCAAACTTCCAAAAAAATGGACTTCTAAAACTTTCAGAAATTTCAAAGTTCCACAAGAAAGAGGAGACCGAGGAGAGTGTCACATGGATGGATCCATAGGAGTTTCATAGAAGAGAGGAAAAGTTAGGTGGGCCCTGCTGCTTTTGGCTGCCCAGCAACTTTCCCCACCACACAGGGTCACCATCTAATAAAACGCCATAGTTGATCACGTGAGATATTGATGGAAGCCTTAATATTGTGTGAATGTAGGTTGAAACATTAACCACCTGTGACCAATAAATTGCAAGATAACAAGGGTATCTACTTATCTGTGTTTTAATAGAAGAGGATATAGGGATGTAAGTTAGGCGTGTTGCGTACATGGTTGCCCATGCGTCGAGGGAAAGATGATTCGGCACTTGCCCATGATGCGCATGTCCTAAAATTGGCCATGTTTGCCTACTTGCGCATGGTCGGATGGTCCCGTATTTGGGCAGTTGATTCCCCTAGGCATGTCACCCCGAATCTCCCTAAAATGGAGTCATACAACTACCAAATAGGGAGTCCAAGGCGTGTGCATCAAGATGATGGAGATGAAGGAAGGTGGCCACCGACTAAGATCATGGACTTGGGTGGTTGATTCCCCTAGGCATGCCGCCCCGAATCTCCCTAAAATGGAGTCATACAACTACCAAATAGGGAGTCCAAGGCGTGTGCATCAAGATGATGGAGATGAAGGAAGGTGGCCACCGACTAAGATCATGGACTTTTTTGACTCGCAGGAACCAAGGACTCTTTCGACTCCAGAAACCCTAGAAGCATATAATAGCTAATTAGCATATCTGATCTAGACATTCCGTCTAGGTCATCCACCTTCAACTTCAGCAACTCGGCCTCCGACTTGCCGGACGCGGCATTGTGCACCCATTTGTAATTTCTATTGGATACAAATCCTATATAGGCAGGAGTAGGGTTATTGTTCGTCATGCGAGGGCCCGAAGCTGGGTAAAGCTTATGCCTTGTGTCCATCTGGTAACCTAAGGTGACAACCCCCTGGCACAAAAATCTACGTACATTCCCTGTATTGTTCTTAGTAGGGATGAAACATGAAACTGAATCAGATTCGGATGGATAATGCTCATACCTTATCCTATTGCATATTTATTGTCGGATTCGGAAGCGGCGCCGATGCGAATTCAAATAGCGGATTATGGAGATTAAAACATGGTAAGGTAACGGAATGGACCCGGATAAAAAAGGGTCATATACCACATGCATATACAAGAAATATATAAATGCTTTGCCTAAAGTTATAAATAAACAATGAGCAAGTATTAATACTTATACACTTTAAACACGCATAAAGCACTAAAATATACTAAAATAAGCCAAATAGATCACTAAAAAGCATGTCTCGTCTCATAAGCAAAGATAACATTCCCATATTGCTATTTAATACTTAAAACTTTTCATGCATAAATCGTATATCCATATTTAAAAGGTTGGATTATCCGACTAGGAAAAACGGATTATCCTACGGCCTTGTATATTAGTACCATATCCTATCAATCGGATTCGGATTCGGACTGGATTGTGTTCGGATGTCAAAATGCTCTTACCGTATCATATGAAAACGGATTTGGAAATGGTTTCGGTCGGAAATTATCCTAACCACTTTCATGTTGCAAACAAACATCGACAACATGAAAGTGTCAGTCATGCATTCCACAGACAAGCATAGACACTTGACATGCTTATCAACGGGAGGTGCCCACTGCCCATGGGCATGCCTTGAAGCCCGTTTACCCAAGAACAACACAACTAAAATTGAATGCAATGGTTCTAGAAATCACATGTGTTGGGCCTCTGAAGAAAAACTTGGTCGTTTGTTTACAATGCAAGAATGCCGCATAAAAACAAACAAGTGAAGTCATTGTGGATTCATGGTTCTAGGAATCAACAACGCCTAAGTGAGGCAATGACACGGACGAGATAGGGAGAGCGTTGTCATTGCAGATGGTAAGGAACATAGTACACGATATCCTCGTGGAGTTAGTAGCCTAGTCACATGACAGTGTGTGGAGACATCACAAGAACGACCTTGTTCCGTATGTCAATGAAAAATACATGTTGGCAGCTAAATCGAGCGGAGCACGCATAGGAATTGGCACAACGAGCACTATCAAACCCATGCCCACAAGGGTGCTCATCGCCCACTCATGGCGAGACAATCATGCCTATGCGGCTATGCCTAAACCCGATGGGTATCCATGTTCGTTGGTACCTATCAGGTCATCTTGGCATGTACAAATAGTATGAGCAAGAGGCTTCAAGAAAACTTGTGTTTTCAGAATTATATGAAGCCAGTAAAGAAACAAAAAATCCATGGGTATTTGAACCCGAGTACCCGGGAAAAAGCAGAATATTTGATGGAAGAACAGGCGACCCCTTTGAGCAACCTGTTCTAATAGGGAAGTCCTATATCTTAAAATTAATTCATCAAGTTGATGAGAAAATTCATGGGCGTATGAGTCAAGGTTCACAAACATATGTGATACATCCATGATGGCCCACATGTCATATGAAACAAAAAAATATTTAATTATGAAAATATTACCCGTGTAACTGGTTGCAAACAAATTAGACACATGTCCAACCCATGACTAAGGGGATCTCTAAGGGCGTCGGTCAAATGGTGTCCCCTAAGGGGACAAAGTGGTAAACAACGACGCCCCCAAATCCCCCTGCCCTCGTTTTCTCAAACTCAAATTTTTCATCCATTTGCAACAACCAAGAACAATTCAACGGTAGGTATATCATGACAAACAATTTTAAGATAAATTATGCATGACAAACAATTCAATCAAAGTTCATGATTCGGATTGAACAAACCGAAATGTACATCGTCATTTTCATGGCGTGCATTGATGTTGCTAGGCATCCGGCGGAACCCACTTGAGCGCATCGACATCCATGATGGTACTGTCGGTGAACATGACCCTTGACTCCTCGATGAACCTTGCCAGTCCGACTTCCTCTCTTTCAAGTGCAACCCTCCCCATTCTCAATTTCAACAATCTTTGTTTGTATCTCCATGAATGTGTTGAACCTTCCGTCCTTCTTTTCTTCCTTCATTCTATCTCTTTTGGCACTTGCCATCTCTCATTCTCAATTTCATGTATTCCTTCTTTGGGCGGCCAGAAGTGCAAGTGCAGGTACGAGCATGGCATGGACGTGAGCTGGAGGAGCTGCCGCTTGAGCCTTTTGCTTGGTGTTGTGCTTTTTGCGTGCTAGGCTCTCCAAATTCATCCCGAACATGGCCGGCAGTGCCTCGGACATCTTGAAGGACACATCTGTGTGGCTGGATAGATCCATGTGGAAGATGGACTGGGGCAGCGGGCTCAAGTCGAGGTGGGAGCGCGGCGATCGAGCTAGGGGCGGCAGCGGCCGTCGGGGTGGGGTTACGGTGATGGCCGACGAAGTGAGAGGTGGGACGCGAGCAAATGGAGTGGAGAAGGAAGGGTGGAGTGGGGACGGGGAGGGGTTCCGGTGTACGTGTCCTACGTGGCGAACAGACCGGACTCCCGTACTCCCGTTCATTTGACACTACGAACTATCAGACAAATAGGGCTGGACTAGGGAGCCCGTTGGAGGCCTTTTTTTGTCTGGATAGCCCGGTTCGGATGAGCACGGGGGAGTGGGCGACGCCATTGGAGATTGTCTAACCAAGTTACCAAGGGCCAAGGGCAAAGAATCGTACCCATACTCTACCCATGGGGAAAAATTGCGAAATACCCATGGGCAAAATTGCCATCTTGGGTTTCCATGCTTGTGCGTGTTTACCTTCCAAGCATAGCTTTTTGCCACAAACATAACCGCAAGTACAAACTAGGAGTCTAGTAGTATACCTTCCCTATTGGGGTTTTACACATGGGTAATGCGGTTATCATGTGGGATGGGTGTCCCTATGATGGAAGGAAAACAAAATTTTGCTCATACACTAGTAGATGTGGGCTAACAATTCTTTTGTTACGAATAATAAACAAGAGCCAAGACTATACTTCCAACCGCAAAGCCTTTCAAGTAAGTTCAGGCCGGGCTTTGCAAAGTCTGACCTCAAATCCCAAGCCCAGCCCGGCCTGGCCCGAAACACATGAAAGTGTACTTTTTAATTAAAATAATGAATTTTGGGATATTTAAATGATATATTATACCTATATGTCTAATAAAATGGTGATTTATGACCTGTTCGGGCTTTTGGGTCAAGCTTCAGGCAGAAAAACTGAGCCCGAGCCCGGCCCGGATGTGCCCGGGTCTACTTTCAAGTCCTATTTATGGCAGAAAACGTTCAATAAAAGGTGGTGGTCTTGCTTCCTTTTCCGCGGGATCTAGGCAAGGCTTTGAAGGGAAATCATGTTTATATATGTCATTTTGAACTGTTTTGAAGGGAAGAAATTGTTATGCCAGGTTAACAATAAAAGAGGGGTCACCGGGTCAGCCCCCCCCCCCCCAAGTTAGGCCTCTTTTCCATATTCCGGAGTTTTGTGTTCCTTTTTCTTAGGGTGTCTCACATCTATATAAGGTGACCCCGGCTGTTGGATAAAGTAGAATGAAGTTGTCTAATTTCTCCCGTTTATCAGCCATCCTCCTCCTCAAAATTATCCTCTCTTCCTTCAACCCCTAGTCACACCATCTCCACCCTCCCTAACCACGGGACATAGCAGAAAAAGACAGACTTTCCAAAATTAGGCAATGCAACTGCTAGAGTCTACCTCCTTTCGAACAAAACTTCAAGCAGTGGAGCCCAACGATTCCTCATGGTTTCTCAAAATGAATATATAGCCAATAGGGCTAACAATATATAGGCCATGAAAGTAGTAATCTGGAATAATAGTTCCAAGTAGTTTAATTAACTTGAGGCCTAATGAGGAAGTGACATAAGGTCATGAAAATTGGTAGTTTCACACAATAAATGGCAATCATCAAAACAACCAGTGGCATCCAAATGAAAGAAGACATACCTAATGAATTATACCATCAATGTGTTGTTACCGCCGCTTCAACCTTCGTGCAAGTTGGTCATATGTGTGGTGCCTCTCAGCCTTGTAAAATGCTCGCTTCATTTTTTCAATGGTGGACTGGGGCAACTCAATTCCCATGTCAAGCATCTGATCGGTATATTTCTTCACCTCGGCGAACCTGCTAAAGTCGAGAAGCCCAGCTATTAACTCTTTGGCTGATTCCTCAGCCGGAGTAATTTGGTGCTCCACGATGCAGTGCCAAACGTCAACTGCGGCAGATGGGTTAAACTCCTGACAAAATAAGCTGATAGCAGCAGCACAGTTGGAGGCGGAGGGCAGCTGCTCGTTCTTGCTCATCTCCGCGAGGAAACCTTCAGTCTCACGAGCCTTGCGCTGCTTGATGAGCCCCTCAAGTATGGAATTATATGTATCAGAATCTGCAAAGACCCCATTTAAGGGCATTTCATCGAGCATCTGGAAGGCGTAGTCGGTGTTACCGACACTAGAGCAGAGGCCAATTACGGCGTTGTACATTGGGAGATTGGGAACCAGTCCTGCATCCGAGACCATAATTTGCCAGATAGCAATAGCATTGGCATGGTCTCCCTTGCGGACGACAAGGTCGATCGCGTTGGCAAAGAACTTGAGCCCCGGGAGGCAGCCCTTGGTCCGCATCACCTGGAGGAACTTGAGTGCCTCGTTGAACTGGTCCCCTCGCACGAGCGTGGAGAGGAAAGCATCGTAGGCAGGCATGTTGCTGGCGTCCCACCCGACGCGGACGACCATCTCGCCGAAGGTGCTCTTGGCGCGCTGGACGTTCCCCTCCTTCTCCCACGCCTCGAGCAGTATCGCGAAGGTGTCCGCGTCGGGCGCGACCGTGGTCTTGTAGCGTTCGAAAAGCTCCCACGCGGCCTGCCCGCCGCCATCCCGGCGGCACATGGCGGCGAGGAGGGAGTTGAGGGCAACGGCGTCCGGCGTCACGCCGTGGCGCTCCATGACGTCGAAGGCCATGGCGGCTTCCTTGAAGTTGCCGCGCGCGCAGTAGGAGGCGAACATGGAGGCGAATGTGGCGACGGAGAGGAGGCCGCCCTCCTGGCTCATGGAGAGGACGGCGTCCCACATGGGATCGAACATGGCGGCCTTACCGAGGATGTCGACGAGGAGGTTCCAGGCCAAGGGGGTGAGCTGCACGGACGCCTTCGCCCAGCGGAAGAAGCGGACGGCCGATTTGGGGCGGGAGTAGCAGGTTTCGGACTTGAGCACCTGCTCCGCGGCCTCCGCCGTCGGGCCGACGCCGCAGGAGGTCAGCGCCCCCTCCACCTCCCCCATCGGGACGCGGCCGAGGATGTCGAGGAACGCCTCCACGCGCTGGGACCCCTCCCCCTCCCCCTCCCCCTCCGTGCTCTTCTCCGTTGCGCTCATCGGCGGCGGCTGTGCTTTCTTCGATCTGCAGGGTCCCCCTCTACTTTCCCCCTAAATCCTACTCCTACTGTCGATCCTAATTTTGGCCCTCCTATCCAGCGTTTGGGTTTTCTATATCTGAAGAAAAACTGCGTGTTTGTAAAATCCTCAAACTCTGTCGTCTTGGGCCTCCGTCGTTACCTGCCGCGGCTGAAATCTGGCCTGTTTATTGGTTTCGGCGGACAAACCCACGGCTGACTAACTTCATTCCGCATCCTAGCCCAATAATGTGGGAACGACTGTGTTTCGCTTAATTGGAAAAAAAAATAAAGCATCTACTGCTTCTTCTTCTTTTTTTTGAGCGGTAGCATCTACTGCTTCTGGTCGTAGTCACGAAAATTATCCCTAAAATTAATAGAAGTTACCCAACAATGCCACCCGTAAGTGACAAAAATGATTTGTTTTTTATTAGGTGGCCGCCGGTTGCGTCCGGATCATTTACAGCTAGACCCTAACGTTATGACAAGTAGACAAGTAACCTACTGGCTAGGGCGTTGCTCTGCCATCGGGGAGAGTTGGGTTTGATCCCAGGTTCTGACTTTTTTTTGTTGCATTTTCTTCCCGAATATCTATAGTATGATATTATCTTGGCCCAGCTACTTCTTTTAACTTTTATTTTACACAAATTCATTTTTTGCTGAGTTTTCTCCCCGTATATCTATAGTATGATATTATCTTGGCCCAGCTACTTTTTTTACCTTTTTATTTTACGCAAATTCAAGTATTTGTTAAAAAAATATCTTCTAAACGATAATTACAAATTTAACATGTTATATATGAAAACCGCTCAGAAAAATATATAGAATATAATATTATCTTGCATGTTATAATTGTTAAAAATTTTGTTTATGATGCACCTTTAGTTGGTACTTTTCTTTTCTATACCTATATATATAACATACATTTCTTACTCCTGTTTTTTCATACATAAAGAAAAGAAACAGAAAAAATCGTCCATCATTCAGCTTTGATTTATTTGGCTCATCGGTCGCACGTCTTGCACATAGGTAATGGGCCCGGCCCTCCGCCCCAGTGCAATTGAGTATTTTCCTGCAGGGGGCGCCCATGGTCATTATGAGATAAAGAATTATGTCGCAGAAAAAATTAATTTATTCCTGTGATCTCGAACCCGAGATCTCAACCATCGTTTAGTTGGTTGCAACCAATTGAGCTGGGTTATCTATTAAAAAATGAAGGCTTAGTGTGGGACCGTAATGTGCGACAAAAATAATGCAATCAGAAAGGTGAGAGGCGCTATGTAAGCGTCGAGTTGCATGCAACGAACTAGGGTTGTTTCGCTCGGATGCGAACTTTTTTTTATTGATCTTCAAACATATGAAGAGATGGTGTAAAACACGTTTAACAGAACCCTTTTTTTAAGATTTTTTCACGACCTGGTGCAAATTTCAAGCATTGTTTCAACATAAAAATAATGCCGTGGTATGAGGCTCTTTAAGATCAGAATCGTCGTTCGAAAACCATACCAAAAGTATTGTATGTGTAGCATGCTTCTTAATGTAGTACTACTTATATAAATTTCTGCTGGCACCGTTCGAATGTTCTTCCGCCGTGTTGATGGTTATTTTGATGGACACACCAATTAACTCTCTCATTGCAACGCACGGTCATATGTGCTAGTAATTGGCAAAATGTGAGGAAAACCCTATACGACATGTGTTGCATCAAACTGCTGAGGATTCGCACAGAGAGCTAGCGACGAGAGAACAAGGTGGGCCGACCAGTTATGAGATAAAACACGCTACAGTTCTGGTTTTGGGAACCTCTGGAGGTTTCCTAATCAGTTTTGGAAGCTTCTAGAAGTTTCTTGGTCGGTTTTGGAAGCTTCTAGAACGTTCCTGAACCACTTTTTATTTTTTTGCTTTTTTTATTTACATTTTTTCTTAATCTGGTTTTCTCTTTTTCTTTTCTTCCTTTTTCTATTTTCTGTGATATATTTTCTTTCTTTTTTCTTTTTTTATTTAATTTGTAATTCTTTTTTCTACTCGTTTTTGTGTTCCCATTTTTCTCTTTCAGAATTTCAAAATTTCAAACAATGTTCAGAAGTTCAAAAAATCATGTTTTTTAATTTCTATTCAGAAATTCAAAAACATTTGTGATTTCTAAAAAATGTTCACGTATTTGAAAACATTTTCACCTTTCAAAAAATGTTCGTGTTTAGAATTTTGTTCACAACTTCAAAAAGTGTTCTTGATATTTAAAAAATATATGCATATTTGAAAAACATGTTCGCCTTTCAAAACATGTTCATAAGTTCAAAAAATGTTGTTGTTTTCAAATTTTGTTCACAAATTCAATAAATGTTCATAATGGTCACATTTTTAAAATTTGTTTGGAGTTTCAGATTTTGTTCACAGATGCAAAAAACAATGTTCCCCTTTGTCCAAAATGTTCCTTTTGTCAAAAAAATCATAAATTTAAAAAAGTTCCTGGCTTTAAATTTGTTTGTTTGTCAAAAAAATTGGGAATTGAAAAAATGTTCATATTTTCAAAATTTGTTCTCAAATTCATACTTTCTTCCCTTTTTGAAATTTGGTTACAAATCCAAAATTTGAGCAATTTTCCGATACTTGTTCGTATTTTTTGAAAATTGTTCGGAATTTTGTTAGAAAGTATTCAGAATTTTCTTTAAATGTTCTAAAAAAGGAAAAAGTTTGATCTGCCGACATGGTTAGTTCTAAAGGTTTTCGCGCTGCAAATGTAACACTACCGCTTATCTGCTCTCCGGGTTAGGCAACTGTCTCTACAATCGCCGAATCACGAGTTCGAATCCTGGAAGAAGCTGTTCTTTTTTGCGCTGTATTTTACCTTATCAGCTGCTCCTGCGTGGGCCGGCCCAAACGAAGCACCCCTGTGCGAAGCCCCTCCAGTCAGCCGCAAAATGCGGCGGATAGGAGGTCCCAAAATTTGATTCTTGGAAAATAAATCGCAAATTGTTTTTATGGTAAATGGGCCGGCTCAAGAAGTGTAGCTGCTAAATGTTTATATTTAAAAGGTTTATCCAGTCTTTGGAAAATATACAGCAGTGTTAAAAAATGATCGCGCAACTTTTTTAAAATGTTGATGGCATTAAGAAAATATAAATTAAAAAGACCCCTTCACCTCTCCTCCAAGCGAACAACAGCTAGGGTTTCTGCCTCCCGACGGCGGCCGCGCCAATCTGCTTCGTCTCTTGTAGACCATGGGGGCACAGTGGATCCCGCCCATTGCCGACCGAAGGATTATTATTATTATTATTTGCGTTTTGCTAGGGTTTGTGCCCTGTTTAGGACGACTAACGATGTCGGCTCCCTAAAGATGGAATAAGGCCCTCCATGTCTATCCACGTCCTAGTGGTGTGTCTAATATCGTTGGGGGCATCTGGAGGTGTGTCTCATGCGGATCTCTCGGGATTCGGTCGGTGGTTGTCTTTGGTAGATCCGCTTGAATCCAGTCTTCGTTCGTCTATCTCAGTGTTCCTTCAAGTTGGATCATTCTAATATACGCTTCTCTTCATCAGCAACGGTTGTTGTTCTAGTGCGGACTTATGGGGCCTTAACAAGACGACTTCACGACCGTCTACTAGAACAAGTTTTGTCCGGCTCCGGCAAGGGAGAGGTGATGATGGCGGCGTGCCTTCGGCTCGCTTTAGTGCTTGTAGTCATCGTTAGACGGTCTACAAATCTACATGTAATTTTTACATTTTTTGTGTTCGTTGTACTGCCATGATTGATGATAAATATATCAAAAGTTTTCTCGCAAAAAGTAGAAATTAAATAAATGTTCGCGTGTTTCAAAAAAAAAATTGTTACATTTTAAAGAAATATTAATACAATATAAAAAATGTTTGCACAGTTTAAAAAAATATTTTGTCTCATTAAAGAATTTGGTCGACGTGTATTTAAAAAAACATGTATTCGGAAAAATGTTCAAAAAGACATGTATTCAAAAATGTCCAACTTGTATCGAAAGAGTTTCACGTGTATACAAAAATATGCATTGTATACTAAGAAAAGTAGACATCGTAACATACAATATATATTTTTTAAACACAGTACATATGCATACGCTTATACATACGCACGTACATTCACCTCTATGAATGCACGCACGCACACATAACCTACCCTTATGAGTACCGCCGAGAGACTGAGCTAGCACATCATCTTGAGATTGACGAAGTTGCTAAAGACGCCTTCGTAGCCGACGTGAACGACTCATTCCACTGAATGCACATCGCCGAAAGACCTGTAATAAATTCAAAGCAATGCGAGCACAAGTCTTGAGTCTAGAACTTGAACCATGGTGATTGGGGATAGCACCGTTGATGCGGAGCATCCCAAGGTCATCCCCATGGACCTATCATCGTCTCACCAAGTGCCTAGTGGACCCATGACTCGAGCACGTGCAAGAGCTCTCGAAACCGAGGTGACATCTCTCCTCGCACAACTCCACTTCGATGAACATGAGACATGGTTACTACCTCAAACGGAGACACTTTGCATACTCAGGTACCTTGGCGAAGCTAAGGAGCAAGGCGGATCGGAAGGAGAAGATGGACGCGAAGAAGGACAAGAAGAAGAGCTGCCGAAGAAGCTCCATCCACCGGACGACCGGTCTGGACCGGACGTCCGGCGCCTGAAGCCAAACCTGCCCAAGTCCCAGGCTACAGCGAGCGGACGTCCGGCCAGGACCGGACGACCGGCCACACTCTCCAGCGAGCGGACGACCGACAAGGGCCGGACGTCCGGCGTCTCCGCATCCGAACCGAAATTAGCGGAAGTCCGAAGTCACCGGACGTCCGGCATCTCCTTCACAGAACGGATTTAGCGGAAGCCCGACGCCTCCGGACGTCCGGTCCCCCGTGAGCCACCGGACGACCGGTCCCCAGCGGACGTCCGGTACCTGTCTGCGCACAGTTTTGGGCCGAAGCCCATGTACCCTTTCGCTTCGCCCCTCTTTTGCACTAAGACTATAAATAGACCTCTCCCTCCTCCTAGTTAGGGTTAGCATTGGTTTAGCTCATATGTGAGATAGAGCTTTGCTCATCCATTACGGATCTACTCCACGAGAGAGACCGCGACCCCTCTACGAAGAAGATCCCCTTGGATTCAAGACCCCCTCTTGGGTGGCCCCATCAAGACCTCCTCACGGAGAAGAACCGGTTACCTCTTGTATCGTCCCTTGTTGACTTTGGATCGTGTATCTCCCCTTGTGTTTCGAGGATCTAGCACATGTGTAATCGAATCTTGTTGGTTTGAGTGATTTCCTCTCGTGTTTCCCCTCGGTTTCCCCTTGTGTTCTTCGTGTTCTTCGTTGGGATCCGCTCCTTTCATGAAAGATCGACCGTATAGGGTTCCACCCTACATCATCTTGGTATCATGAGCCACGTTGATCACGATTTCGGAGCCTCCCCTCTTCGTTTTCTAGCTTGATTTTGTTGTTTTTCGTCCTAATTCGAAAATTCCCCACAAAAATAGCCCCAATTTTTTTTGTGATTTGTTGGTGTGATGAAGTTTTGTTGGATTTGATCCATGGATTTGCTTTGCCTTGAGTGAATCTAGCTTTTCCCCATCATCTCCACCTTTTCCATTCACAAAAACGCTCGGATTTGACCAATTTGGCCACCTCCACCTCGAAACCGTGTTGTTCATCCTGTGCCCAAATCGCCCAGGCACCGGACGTCCGACGACCGGATGACCTGTGACGCCCGGATAATTAGACTACAGTAATTCCCTACTAATGATGTCATGTCACCTCAGTTACTGTTGATAATATCGCGTTAGATCGAAACCACTTTGTATTCAAATTCAAAATCAAGCAAACAATAAAAGTTTTCAAATGTCAAAACTAAAATGTTCTAAAAGTGACAAATAAATCATATGTAATATTGGTGGAGGAACCAAGTCTTTATAAAATGTTTAAATGCACCAAACTAATTAAATCAGTAGCTAAAACCATTAATTAAATGCCTTTTGTATTTTGTAAAATATTAAACTATATTATTTTGGGATGAAACTTTTTGTGGTTGTGACATAATTTGTAACAACAATTTAGGTGCCACTTTGGTATTTTATTGAAACTAAAATAAATTGGAAGTTAAAAGGAATCAGAAAATAAAATAAAGAAAAAAGATAAAGAAAAACAAAAAATCAAAAGGATAGACCCCCCAGCTCCCATGGGCCTCGGCCCATACCAACCCAGTCGGCCACCCCCTACCAGGCCGGCCCAACCCCCCCCCCCACTCCCTTAACCCCCTGGACACCCAAACCCTAACCAACACCCCCTCCCACTTCTCCCTCCCCGATTCCCCACTCCCCTCGCTCCCTCCCCACTCCCCGATCCCCTTCTGGATCGGGGCAACCACCTCACCGCCCGGCGCCTCCGGCCACCCCCTCGCCGGCGCCTGCCTCCCCGACTCCCTCCCCCGCCCCACCTCGACCCGAGCTAGATTGGGATCGACCCCGCGCGCCCGACGCCTTGCCCCTGCGCCCATCGCCGGCGCCCCGTCGTCCTTGACGCCCGTCTCCACCACCGCCGCCTGAGGCCCCGACGACGGCGCCGCTCTCCCCGTCGCCCCGCCTCGCTGGACGCCCCCGCCGCTTCGACGCCGTGCCCCTACCTCGGGTCGTCGTCCACCCGTCGCCTCGCCGGCGCCGCTCGAACCGCTCCACCGTCGCCAACGCCGCCTCGGCACCCCCTCTCCCCATCAACGCTGGTGAGGCCCCGGGCCTCTGCCCTTCTCTGCACGCGGCCGCCTACTCCCCCTCCCGCGCGCCCACTGCTCCGCCCGCGCCACGCAGCGCCCTGTTGCCGTTCGCGCGCGCCCCGCGACCTCCCGTGGCCGCGCCCGGAGTTCTGCTCCCCTGCGCCTGCTCCACTTCCTCCGCCGCCCTGCGCCACTCCGGCCAGCCGTGCCTCGCCGGCGCCGGACGCAACCCCCACCCCGTGGCTGGCCTGGGCCAGTGCCCAGTCGGGCTAGCGCCCGCGCGCCCGTGCCCGCTGTGGCCAGGGCCACTTACCACTGGGCCAGTGCCCCTGGCCCTATGACATATGGGGCCCATCCCTAGAACGTTAAAAAAAGAGAATTAAAAATAATATTAATAAAATAAATTAATAATAATTAATTAATTAATTAATCCTATTTAATTAATCTAATTAACTAGTTAGTTTAATTAAATAGCAATTAGATTAGTTAAACCCTAATTAGACTAAACAGTCAATGGCGAACGGGACCCACACGTCAGTTGACCAGTCAACTCCCCTGTTGACTGCTGATGGCATGCTGACGTCAACGTGCACTATTCTGGATAATGTTGGATTTAAATAAATAATTAAAATCAGAAAATGATTAAACCTTTAGAAAATCATATAAAATAAACCGTAGCTCAGATGAAAATACTTTCTACATGAAAGTTGCTCAGAACGACGAGACGAATCCGGATACGCAGCCCGTTCGCCCGCCACACATCCGTAGCATAGAAAACCGTTAACATTTCACCTCTGGTTCATTTGTCCGAAAACGCGAAACACCGGGGATACTTTCCCGGATGTTTCCCCTTTCGCCGGTATCACCTATCCCTACGTTAGGTCACCCCTAGCACAACGTATCGCCGCGTCTTGCTTTGTGTTACATTTGATTGCTCTGTTATTTATTGTGTTCCCCCTCCGTTACTTCTTTCCGGTAGACTCCGAGACCGCTGCCGATGTTCGTGTGTTCGACTACATCGAAGACGACCCCTCCTACTTGCCAGAACAACCAGGCAAGCCCCCCCCCTTGATCACCAGATATCGCCTATTCTTCTCTCTACTGCTTGCATTAGAGTAGTGTAGCATGTTACTGCTTTCGTTAATCCTATTCTGCTGCATAGTCTGTCATTGTTGCTATAGTTGTTACCCTTACCTGCCATCCTACTGCTTAGTATAGGATGCTAGTGTTCCATCAGTGGCCCTACACTCTTGTCCGTCTGCCATCCTATACTACTGGGCCGTGATCACTTCGGGAGGTGATCACGAGTATATACTATATACTTTATATACATGACACATGTGGTGAATAAAGTCAGGTCGGCTCGTTGAGTACCCGCAAGTGATTCTGATGAGAGGGCTGAAAGGACAGGTGGCTCCATCTCGGTAGAGGTGGGCCTGGGTTCCTGACGGCCCCTGACTGTTACTTTGTGGCGGAGCGACAGGGCAGGTTGAGACCACCTAGGAGCGAGGTGGGCCTGGCCCTGGTCGGCGTTCGCGGATACTTAACACGCTTAACGAGATCTTGGTATTTGATCTGAGTCTGGCCATTTGGTTTATACGCACTAACCAACTACGCGGGAACAGTTATGGGCACTCGGCGTCGTGGTATCAGTCGAAGCTCTTCTTGACGTCAGCGACGGAGCGGCGCGCGCCGGATTGGACTGGAACAACTGCTAGGCTAGGTCTGCTTCCGGCCGCGTACGCAACGTGCAGGTGTGCAATGGGCGATGGGCCCAGACCCCTGCGCGCATAGGATTTAGACCGGCGTGTTGACCTCTCTATTGAGCCTAGGTGGGGCTGCGACGTGTTGATCTTCCGCGGCCGGGCATGACTCAGAAAAGTGTGTCCGGCCAAATGGGATCGAGCGTGTTGGGTTATGTGGTGCACCCCTGCAGGGAAGTTTATCTATTCGAATAGTCGTGTCCCTCGGTAAAAGGACGACCCGGAGTTGTACCTTGACCTTATGACAACTAGAACTGGATACTTAATAAAACACACCCTTCCAAGTGCCAGATACAACCCGGTGATCGCTCTCTAACAGGGCGACGAGGAGGGGATCGCCGGGTAGGATTATGCTATGCGATGCTACTTGGTGAACTTACCATCTACTCTCTTCTACATGCTGCAAGATGGAGGTGGCCAGAAGCGTAGTCTTCGACAGGATTAGCTATCCCCCTCTTATTCTGGCATTCTGTAGTTCAGACCACCGATATGGCCCTTTACACATATACCCATGCATATGTAGTGTAGCTCCTTGCTTGCGAGTACTTTGGATGAGTACTCACGGTTGCTTTTCTCCCTCTTTTCCCCTTTCTATACCTGGTTGTCGCAACCAGATGCTGGAGTCCAGGAGCTAGAGATCCCGAGGATGATTCTACATGGAGTTCGTCTTCGAGGAGTAGTTAGGAGGTCCCAGGCAGGAGGCCTTGCCTTTTCGATCGTTGCTACTTTTGTGCTAGCCTTCTTAAGGCAAACTTGTTTAACTTATGCTTGTACTCAGATATTGTTGCTTCCGCTGACTCGTCTATGATCGAGCACTTGTATTCGAGCCCTCGAGGCCCCTGGCTTGTATTATGATGCTGGTATGACTTATTTATGTTTTAGAGTTGTGTTGTGATATCTTCCCGTGAGTCCCTGATCTTGATCGTACACGTTTGCGTGCATGATTAGTGTACGGTCAAATCGGGGGCGTCACACGACCGCTCCACCACCGGACGTCCGCTGATCCCTGACGAAACTGAATTCCCCCCCCCCCAAATTTTCAGTCACATCCACCACTTCCGCATAAAATTCCCTATACCACCACCACTTCCGCATAACACCACCATAGCTTGTCCACTACCCAACTCCGACGATTTTGACATGTTTTGGTCTTGGAGAATTTGAGTTGTGGTAACCGTGTCCTATTGTGTTTTGGCTATCTAGGTACGGTTCGACATCGACATCACTATGGCTCATCTTCGCCACGGACTACTACGATCGGCTACATCATTTTGGTATCAACCTCACCTTGGTATCATCTTGGTATCGTGATATCATCATACATTCACGCAATTGCATTGACAACCATATAGCCTTACTTTGGCGTAGCTTACCCATCGAGACTAGCCTTTGAGTATTGCCGGCAATGTGACTTGTGCACATTAGTAATCATACTTCCCATACCATACATACCATATCATCGTGGTGCATATCTTGGTATCATCTCTTGTGTCACAAAGTTGTCATCGCATACACTCAATTGCTAACTTGGTTCGTGAAGCATTGCATGAGAAAAGAGCTCAAACAACAAAGAGCCAAACAAGCTTTTAAGCAAAAGGGAAAGATAAGCAAAGAGCTTATAAGCAAGAACCATAGCATCATACAACATTAAGATTGCCATACTCGATCATCTTGGATCAAAGCATCGAAACATCATACACATAGCATACTTGGGATAGAAGTCGTTCCATTTTTGCCTAGTAGGTTGTGCACAAGTTCGTATCCGCCTATTGTGCAATCGTGCTAGCGTCTCTCTAGTGTTGTGCAACAAGAGCATTTTCGTGGATTCCACATTTTGGCTCATCCTTGGTTGCCCGACCCCACTTATCTATTTGTGTGCGTGTTTCCGTGTACCTTATCTTGCTTGGTCTACTTGTTGCATTTGCAAATTTGTGAATTTTTTCCAACATTATTGAGTCTCACTTACAATTGCATCAAATTTTGTGCCACCATCCTAACCAAGCTCCACCATAAGCTTTTACTTGTGTAGGTGTGAGAAACCGACAAGAATTGGTACCAACTGTGCTATTTCCTTGTTACACATTGGAGTGATCTTTGATCCATCTTCAACATCGGTCAAGGTACATTTGGTATTGGTTCTTCTCTTTCTCCCACTCACATATCCTTGTTTGGAATGATGGATAGGCCAAGTACTTCTACCAACTGTTGGAAATATGCCCTAGAGGCAATAATAAATAGGTTATTATTATATTTCCTTGTTCATGATAATCGTTTATTATCCATGCTATAATTGTATTGAAAGGAAACTCAGATACATGTGTGGATACATAGACAACACCATGTCCATAGTAGGCCTCTAGTTGACTAGCTCGTTGATCAATAGATGGTTACGGTTTCCTGACCATGGACATTGGATGTCGTTGATAACGGGATCACATCATTAGGAGAATGATGTGATGGACAAGACCCAATCCTAAGCCTAGCACAAGATCGTGTAGTTCGTTTGCTCAGAGCTTTTCTAATGTCAAGTATCATTTCCTTAGACCATGAGATTGTGCAACTCCCGGATACCGTAGGAATGCTTTGGGTGCACCAAACGTCACAACGTAACTGGGTGGCTATAAAGGTGCACTACAGGTATCTCCGAAAGTGTCTGTTGGGTTGGCACGAATCGACACTGGGATTTGTCACTCCGTGTAAACGGAGAGGTATCTCTGGGCCCACTCGGTAGGACATCATCATAATGTGCACAATGTGACCAAGGAGTTGATCACGGGATGATGTGAGTTATGGAACGAGTAAAGAGACTTGCCGGTAACGAGATTGAACAAGGTATAGGGATACCGATGATCGAATCTCGGGCAAGTAACATACCGATAGACAAAGGGAATTGTATACGGGATTGATTGAATCCCCGACATCGTGGTTCATCCGATGAGATCATCGTGGAACATGTGGGAGCCAACATGGGTATCCAGATCCCGCTGTTGGTTATTGACCGGAGAACGTCTCGGTCATGTCTGCATGGTTCCCGAACCCGTAGGGTCTACACACTTAAGGTTCGATGACGCTAGGGATATAGGGAATAGATATACGTGGTTACCGAATGTTGTTCGGAGTCCCGAATGAGATCCCGGACGTCACGAGGATTTCCGGAATGGTCCGGAGGTAAAGATTTATATATGGGAAGTCCTGTTTTGGTCACCGGAAAAGTTTCGGGTGATATCGGTAATGTACCGAGACCACCGGGAGGGTCCCGGGGGTCCACCAAGTGGGGCCACCAGCCCCAGAAGGCTGCGTGGGCCAAGTGTGGGAGGGGACCAGCCCCAGGTGGGCTGGTGCGCCCCCCACCAAGGCCCAAGGCGCATGGGAGAGTGGGAGGGGGCAAACCGTAGGTCCAGATGGGCCTTAAGGCCCACACTAGTGGCGCCCCCCCTCTCCTCCCCTTGGCCGCACCCTAGATGGGTTTGGGGGCTGCCGCCACCCCTGGGGAGGGAACCCTAGATGGGGGCGCAGCCCCTCCCCTTCCCCTATATATACTGGAGGTATTTGGGGCTGCCAGACATGAGAACACCTCTCTCTTGGCGCAGCCCTTCCCCTCTCCCTTCTCCTCTCCTACGGTGCTTGGCGAAGCCCTGCAGGATTGCCACGCTCCTCCACCACCACCACACCGTCGTGCTGCTGCTGGACGGAGTCTTCCCCAACCTCTCCCTCTCTCCTTGCTGGATCAAGGCGTGGGAGACGTCACCGAGCTGCACGTGTGTTGAACGCGGAGGCACCGTTCTTCGGTGCTTAAATCGGAATCAACCGCGATCTGAATCGCTACGAGTACGACTCCTTCATCCGCGTTCTTGCAACGCTTCCGCATCGCGATCTACAATGGTATGTAGATACACTCCTCTTCCCCTCATTGCTAGAATACTCCATAGATTGATCTTGGTGATGCGTAGAAAATTTTGAATTTCTACTACGTTCCCCAACAGTGGCATCATGAGCTAGGTCTATGCGTAGTTTCTATGCACGAGTAGAACACAAAGTAGTTGTGGGCATCGATGTTGCCAATTCTTCTTGCCGCTACTAGTCTTATCTTGTTTCGGCGGCATTGTGGGATGAAGCGGCCCGGACCGACCTTACACGTACTCTGGCGTGAGACAGGTTCCACCGACTGACATGCACTAGTTGCATAAGGTGGCTAGCGGGTGTCTGTCTCTCCCACTTTAGTCGGAACGGATTCGATGAAAAGGGTCCTTATTAAGGGTAAATAGAAATTGGCATATCACGTTGTGGTTTTACGTAGGTAAGAAACGTTCTTGCTAGAAACCTATACAAGCCACGTAAAAAACTTGCAACAACAATTAGACGACGTCTAACTTGTTTTTGCAGCATGTGCTATGTGATGTGATATGGCCAGAAGATGTGATGAATGATATATGTGATGTATGAGATTGATCATATTCTTGTAATAGGAATCACGACTTGCATGTCGATGAGTATGACAACCGGCAGGAGCCATAGGAGTTGTCTTTATTTTTTGTATGACCTGCGTGTCATTGAATAACGCCATGTAAATTACTTTACTTTATTGCTAAGCGCGTTAGCCATAGAAGTAGAAGTAATCGTTGGCGTGACAACTTCATGAAGACACAATGATGGAGATCATGATGATGGAGATCATGGTGTCATGCCGGTGACAAAGATGATCATGGTGCCCCGAAGATGGAGATCAAAGGAGCAAAATGATATTGGCCATATCATGTCACTATTTGATTGCATGTGATGTTTATCATGTTATGCATCTTATTTGCTTAGAACGACGGTAGTAAGTAAGATGATCCCTTGTAATAATTTCAAGAAAGTGTTCCCCCTAACTGTGCACCGTTGCGAAGGTTCGTTGTTTCAAAGCACCACGTGATGATCGGGTGTGATAGATTCTAACGTTCGAATACAACGGGTGTTGACGAGCCTAGCATGTACAGACATGGCCTCGGAACACATGCGAAACACTTAGGTTGACTTGACGAGCCTAGCATGTACAGACATGGCCTCGGAACACAAGAGACCGAAAGGTCGAACATGAGTCGTATAGTAGATGCGATCAACATGGAGATGTTCACCGATGATGACTAGTCCGTCTCACGTGATGATCGGACACGGCCTAGTTTGACTCGGATCATGTATCACTTAGATGACTAGAGGGATGTCTATCTGAGTGGGAGTTCAATAATCAGATGAACTTCATTATCATGAACATAGTCAAAAGGTCTTTGCAAATTATGTCATAGCTTGCGCTTTAGTTATACTGTTTAAGATATGTTCCTAGAGAAAATTTAGTTGAAAGTTGATAGTAGCAATTATGCGGACTGGGTCCGTAAACTGAGGATTGTCCTCATTGCTGCACAGAAGGCTTATGTCCTTAATGCACCGCTCGGTGTGCTGAACCTCAGCGTCGTCTATAGATGTTGCGAAACATCTGACACACACGTTTTGATGACTACGTGACAGTTCAGTGCGTATTGCTAACGGTTTAGAATTGTGGCACCAAAGACGGTTTTGAAACGTCGTAGAACATATGAGATGTTCCGAAGACTGAAATTGGGATTTCAGACTAGTGCCCACGTCAAGAGGTATGAGACCTCTGACAAGTTTCTTAAGCCTGCAAACTAAGGGAGAAAAGCTCAATCGTTGAGCATGTGCTCAGATTGTCTGAGTACCACAATCGCTTGAATCGAGTGGGAGTTAATCTCCCAGATGAGATAGTGATAGTTCTCCATAGTCATTGCCACCAAGCTAGTAGAGCTTCGTGATGAACTATAACATATCAGGGATAGTTATGATGATCCTTGAGCTATTCGCGATGTTTGACACCGCGAGAGTAGAAATCAAGAAGGAGCATCAATTGTTGATGGTTAGTAAAACCACTAGTTTAAGAAGGGCAAGGGCAAAAGGGAAATTTCATGAAACAGCAAGTCGTTTGCTGCTCTAGTGAAGAATCCCAAGGTTGAACCCAAACCCAAGACTAAGTACTTCTGTAATGAGGGGAACGGTCACTGAAGCAGTACTACCCTAGATACTTGGTAGATGAGAAGGCAGGCAAGGTCGACAGAAGTATATCGGATATACGTTATATGAATGTGTACTTTACTAGTACTCCTAGCAGCACTAGGGTATTAGATACCGGTTCGGTTGCTAAGTGTTAGTAACTCGAAATAAAAGCTGTGGAATAAATGGAGACTGGCTAAAGGTGAGATGACGATGTGTGTTGGAAGTGTTTCCAAGGTTGATGTGATCAAGCATCGCATGCTCCCTCTACTATCGAGATTTGGTGTTTGCGTTGAGCATGATTGGATTATGTTTATCGCAATACGGTTATTCATTTAAGGAGAATAATGGTTACTCTGTCTATTTGAATAATACCTTCAATGGTCTTGCACCTAAAATGAATCTCGATCGTAGTGATACACATGTTCGTGCCAAAAGATATAAAATAGTAATGATAGTACCACATACTTATGGCACTGCAATTTGAGTCATATTGGTATAGAACGCATGAAGAAGCTCCATGTAGATGGATCTTTGGACTCAGTCGTTTTTGAAAAGATTGAGACATGCGAACCATGTCTATTGGTATATATGCATGAAGAAACTCCATGTAGATGGATCGTTTGGACTCACTTGATTTTGAATCACTTGAGACATGCAAATCATACCACATGGGCAAGATTACTGAAAGTCCTCGTTTTCAGTAAGATGGAACAAGAGAGCAACTTATTGGAAGTAATACATTTTGATGTATGCAGTCCAATGAGTGCTGAGGCATGCAGTGGATATCGTTATGTTCTTACTTCACAGATGATTTGAGTAGATGCTGAGTGTATTTACTTGATGAAACACAAGTCTGAATTATTGAAAGGTTCAAGTAATTTCAGAGTGAAGTTGAAGATCGTCGTGACAAGAGGATAAAATGTCTGTGATATGATCATAGAGATGAGTATCTGAGTTACGAGTTTGGCACACAATTAAGACATTGTGGAAAGTGTTTCACAATTAATACCGCCTGGAACACCATAGTGTGATGGTGTGTCCGGACATCATAGCTGCACCCTATTGGATATGGTTCATACCATGATGTTTCTTATCGAATTACCACTATCGTTTATGGGTTAGGCATTAGAGATAACCGCATTCACTTTAAAAGGGGCACCACGCAATTCCGTTGAGATGACACCGTCTAGAGAAACCTAAGTTGTCATTTCTTAAAAGTTTGGGGCTGCGATGCTTATGTGAAAAAGTTTCAGGCTGATAAGCTCGAACCCAAAGCGGATAAATGCATCTTCATAGAATACCCAAAACAGTTGGGTATACCTCCTATTTCAGATCTGGAAGCAAAAGTAATTGCCTCTAGAAACGAGTCCTTTCTCGAGGAAAAGTTTCTCTCGAAAGAATTGAGTGGGAGGATGGTGGAGACTTGATAAGGTTCTTGAACCGTCACTTCAGCTAGTGTGTAGCAGGGCACAGGAAGTTGTTCCTGTGGCACCTACACCAATTGAAGTGGAAGCTTATGATAGTGATCATGAAACTTCGGATCAAGTCACTACCAAACCTCGTAGGACGACGAGGATGCGTGCTACTTCAGAGTGGTACGTGATCCTGTCTGAGATATCATGTTGTTGGACAATACTGAACCTACGAGCTATGGAGAAGCGATGGTGGGCCCATATTCCAACAAATGGTTAGAAGCCATGAAATCCGAGATAAATGGATCTTTGAGAAGAAGACGGACGTGAACGGTAATGTTACCGTCTATGAAGCTCGACTTGTGGCAAAGAGTATTTCCACAAGTTCAAGGAGTTGACTACGATGAGATTTTCTCATCCGTAGCGATGCTTAAGTCCGTCGGAATCATATTAGCATTAGCTGCATTTATGAAATCTGGCAGATGGATGTCAAAGCAAGTTTCCTTACCAGTTTTCGTAAGGAAAGGTTGTATGTGATACAATCAGAAAGGTTTTGTCGATCCTAAGGATGCTAAAAGGTATGCTACCTCCAGCGATCCTTCCATGGATTAGAGCAAGCATCTCGGAGTCAGAATATACGCTTTGATCGAGTTATCAAAGTTTTTGGGTTTATACAAAGTTTGTTAGAAACTTGTATGTACAATAAAGTGAGTGGGAGCGCTACAACATTTCTGATAAGTATATGTGAATGACATATTGTTGATCCGAAATGATGTAAAATTTCTGGAAAGCATAAAGGGTTGTTTGAAAGGAGTTTTTCAAAGGAAGACCTGGATAAAGATGCTTACATATTGGGCATCAAGATCTATAGAGATAGATCAAGACGCCTGATGATACTTTCAAAGAACGCACACCTTGACATGATTTTGAAAGAGTTCAAAATAGATCAGCAAAGAAGGAGTTCTTGGCTGTGTTACAAGGTGTGAGTATTGAGTAAGACTCAAGACCTGACCACAACAGAAGAGAGAGAAAGGACGAAGGTCGTCCCCTATGCTTTAGACGTAGGCTCTACAGTATGCTATGCTGTGTACCGCACATGAAGTGTGCCTTGCCATGAGTTGGTCAAGGGGTACAATAGTGATCCGGGAATGGATCACATGACAGCGGTCGAACTTATCCTTAGTATCTAGTGGACTAAGGATTTTCTCGATTATGGAGGTGAAAAGGAGTTCGTCGTAAAGGGTTATGTCGATGCGAACTTTGACACTAATCCAGATGACTCTGAGTAGTAAACCGGATTCGTATAGTAGAGAAATTATTTGAAATGGTTCCAAATAGCGCGTGGTAGCATCCACAAGATGACATAGATATTCGTAAAGCACACACGAATCTGAAAGGTTCAGACTTGTTGACTAATAACCTCTCTCACAAGCATAACATGATCAAACCAGAACTCATTGAGTGTTAATCACATAGAGATGTGAACTAGATTGTTGACTCTAGTAAACTCTTGGGTGTTGGTCACATGGTGATGTGACCTGTCAGTGTTAATCACATGGTGATGTGAACTAGATTATTGACTCTAGTGCAAGTGGGAGACTGTTGGAAATATGCCCTAGAGGCAATAATAAATAGGTTATTATTATATTTCCTTGTTCATGATAATCGTTTATTATCCATGCTATAATTGTATTGAAAGGAAACTCAGATATGTGTGGATACATAGACAACACCATGTCCATAGTAGGCCTCTAGTTGACTAGCTCGTTGATCAATAGATGGTTACGGTTACCTGACCATGGAAATTGGATGTCGTTGATAACGGGATCACATCATTAGGAGAATGATGTGATGGACAAGACCCAATCCTAAGCCTAGCACAAGATCGTGTAGTTCGTTTGCTCAGAGCTTTTCTAATGTCAAGTATCATTTCCTTAGACCATGAGATTGTGCAACTCCCGGATACCGTAGGAATGCTTTGGGTGCACCAAACGTCACAACGTAACTGGGTGGCTATAAAGGTGCACTACAGGTATCTCCGAAAGTGTCTGTTGGGTTGGCACGAATCGACACTGGGATTTGTCACTCCGTGTAAACGGAGAGGTATCTCTGGGCCCACTCGGTAGGACATCATCATAATGTGCACAATGTGACCAAGGAGTTGATCACGGGATGATGTGAGTTACGGAACGAGTAAAGAGACTTGCCGGTAACGAGATTGAACAAGGTATAGGGATACCGACGATCGAATCTAGGGCAAGTAACATACCGATAGACAAAAGGAATTGTATACGGGATTGATTGAATCCCCGACATCGTGGTTCATCCAATGAGATCATCGTGGAACATGTGGGAGCCAACATGGGTATCCAGATCCCGCTGTTGGTTATTGACCGGAGAACGTCTCGGTCATGTCTGCATGGTTCCCGAACCCGTAGGGTCTACACACTTAAGGTTCGATGACGCTAGGGATATAGGGAATAGATATACGTGGTTACCGAATGTTGTTCGGAGTCCCGGATGAGATCCCGGATGTCACGAGGATTTCCGGAATGGTCCGGAGGTAAAGATTTATATATGGGAAGTCCTGTTTTGGTCACCGGAAAAGTTTCGGGTGATATCGGTAATGTACCGGGACCACCGGGAGGGTCCCGGGGGTCCACCAAGTGGGGCCACCAGCCCCAGAAGGCTGCGTGGGCCAAGTGTGGGAGGGGACCAGCCCCAGGTGGGCTGGTGCGCCCCCCACCAAGGCCCAAGGCGCATGGAAGAGTGGGAGGGGCAAACCCTAGGTCCAGATGGGCCTTAAGGCCCACCCTAGTGGCGCCCCCCCTCTCCTCCCCTTGGCCGCACCCTAGATGGGTTTGGGGGCTGCCGCCACCCCTGGGGAGGGAACCCTAGATGGGGGCGCAGCCCCTCCCCTTCCCCTATATATACTGGAGGTATTTGGGGCTGCCAGACATGAGAACACCTCTCTCTTGGCGCAGCCCTTCCCCTCTCCCCTCTCCTCTCCTACGGTGCTTGGCGAAGCCCTGCAGGATTGCCACGCTCCTCCACCACCACCACGCCGTCGTGCTGCTGCTTGACGGAGTCTTCCCCAACCTCTCCCTCTCTCCTTGCTGGATCAAGGCGTGGGAGACGTCACCGGGCTGCACGTGTGTTGAACGCGGAGGCACCGTTCTTCGGTGCTTAAATCGGAATCAACCGCGATCTAAATCGCTACGAGTAGGACTCCTTCATCCGCGTTCTTGCAACGCTTCCGCATCGCGATCTACAATGGTATGTAGATACACTCCTCTTCCCCTCGTTGCTAGAATACTCCATAGATTGATCTTGGTGATGCGTAGAAAATTTTGAATTTCTGCTACGTTCCCCAACACCAACCCACTCTTCTTGGAGCAAGACGACAATCCGAACAACTACGTCACCAAGCTACACCTATTTGGAACACAACGAGCTTTGCATGAAGAACAAATAGCTTTGGGCGACCGCATCGACAACCTCGCCATCGACCTATGACAATCCGAGCAACGTACAAGAGACTACTTCGACACATCAATGAGTTCCCTCAAAGAAGATATCCGAACCATGATGGTCAACCGCTCTTCTACCACTTCGTCCTACTCAAGACGGAGCCACTCGAGTCGACACTCCGACGACCCTCTCTCCGGTTCAAGTACATCGACATCGAATACTCTTCGTCGTGCCGCGCGCCAAGATCGTCAAGCAAACCGCAATCCTCTACACGACACCGACTCTCAAGAGCATCGACAACGTCAAGCCCAAGCTGCATTTGCGCAAGCACAAGAACGGAAATGCCAACGACAACAAGAACAAGAGGAACGAGCGCGACAACATCAAGATGCACAAGATGCTGAGGCACAACATTAAGAACAACAACTACGTGAAGCTCAAGCTCTTGAGGCACAACGTGCCCTTCATGAGTCAAGTCGAGCCGTAGCCAACCGAGGACGACAAGCTCGTGAACATCAAGAAGCACTTCGCGATGAAGTTCAAGAAATGATTTTTCAAGCACGTGTGCATCGTCACGCTCCTCGTCAAGATCGACAAGCTCCTCCTCTAGCGAGACAAGAAAATCAAGTCCATCGGGACCATGAAGAAAATGGACCTCCTCTAAGACAAGCGCAACATGAGGTCGACAACCCTCCTCGCCAATAGCAACATGAGGTCGACAACCATCCTCGCCAAGAGCAACATGAGGTTGTCAATCATCAACGACATGGGCGTCATCATCCCCGACCCCGACACAATGAAGAGCAACGATATGGCAAGCTAAAGTTCACCATGCCCAAGTTCATCGGAAGCAATGACCCCGAAGAGTACATCTCATGGGCATTGAAGGTTGACAAAATCTTCCGCTTGCACAACTACAAAGAAGAGAAGAAGATCGCGATGGCATCACTTGAGTTCCAAAACTATGTCCTCATCTGGTGGGAACAAGTCATTGAGCGCCGAGAGGCAAGAGGTGAACCACCCATCACTACTTGGGCGCAAATGAAGGATGTCATGAGAGCGCGCTTCGTGCCAAACTACTACAACCGTGACCTCTTCAAGAAACTCCAACTCCTCAAGCAAGGAACCAAGAGCGTTGAAGAGCACTACAAGGAAATGGAGATCGCCATGATACGAGCCAATATCACGGAAGATGATGAGAAAACTATGGCACGTTTCTTGAATGGACTCAATCATCCTATCAAGAAGATCGCCGACTTCCAACCATACTCGAACCTCATCGAGCTCGTGCATCAAGCTACCAAAGCGGAACGTCAAGTGCAAGATGACTTCAAGTATGCCAAGTTTTAATCCAAGTCCTATGGCTTCTCCAATACCCAAGCTTCAACGACTCCAACAACTTCTACTTCAACCAAGCCATCTACAAGCACCGGCGACAAGTCAAGTTACAAGAAAACTTCGACAACCTCAAGTCGCCCTACTACAAGCAACTTCAAGCCGAAAGCTTCATCATCATCTACCCCAACCGATGAGACCATCAAGACAAGTTCCTTCAAATGCTTCACATGCGGCGGCCGAGGCCACAAGTCCTTTGAGTGCACAAACAAGCGCACCATGATCCTCAACGACGACGGAACCTACAACTCCATGAGCGAAGGAGAAATGGAAGCCCTTGAGCAAGTAGCCATGCACCGGCAAGTGAACAACGAAGATGAAGATGATCAAGTCTTTTGTGATGAAGATTCAATCCCCGCTCTCGTTGTCTCCAAGGTCTTGACTCTTCAACATCAACAAGAAGAAGACCAAAGATGCCATATCTTCCACACCAAGGCCGGAATCAATGGAATGTCTGTCAAGGTCATCATCGATGGAGGGAGTTTCCATAACTTAGCAAGTGAAGAACTATGCTCCAAACTCCAATTGGTCAAGATGAAGCACCCGCACCCCTACAAGGTTCAATGGCTAAGCGACAACGGCACCATCCAAGTTGAGCATAGGGTACAAGTCTCTTTCAAGATCGGAGCTTATGAAGACACTTTGGAGTGTGATGTCCTTCCGATGACCGTTTGCCACCTCCTTCTTGGACGGCCATGGCAATTCGACCGAGGTGTCATCCACAACGGGCGTACAAACCACTATAGCTTCAATATGAAAGGGAAGGAGTTTGTGCTACGACCTATGTCTCCAAGCCAAGTGCTCGCCGACAAGCAAGCCACCCATCGTGGAGAGACTAGTGAGAGAGCGAACCACCAAAAAGAGAGTGAGCGCCACAAGCCCAAATTGAGTGCCTCCACGATGAGCGACAAGACAAACTTAGTTCTATTTGCCACCAAACGTGAGATGAGAAAAGTGTGTGAGAACCCATCAAGTGTCCTACACTATGTCCTATTGTGCAAGGACGAGGCACCAAAAACTAACACCTCTCACAAATCTACCTTTGGTGTTATCTACTCTATTGCAGGAATTCCAAGATGTTTTCCCCGACGAGCTACCTCCGGGTCTACCTCCACTACGAGGCATCGAGCACCGCATAGACCTCATCCCCGGAGCGCCGCTTCCAAACAAGGTCCCATACCGCGTCAGCCCCGACGAAACCAAAGAAATACAAAGGGAAAGTTTGCGACTTCATGGAGTACCCAAGACGATCGTCTCGGACCGCGACGTCAAGTTCTTGAGTTACTTTTGGAAGACTTTATGCGCCAAGCTCGGAATCAAGCTACTATATTCAACGGCACACCATCCACAAACCGACGGCCAAATGGAGGTGACGAACCGCACACTCTCCACTCTACTACGCGTGTTGATAAAGAAGAACATCAAGGAGTGGGAGGAGTGTCTACCAATTGCCGAGTACACCTACAATCGTGCAAGATATTCGACTACCAGCAAGTCCCCTTTCGAGGTCGTCTACGGCTTCAACCCGTTGTCCCCATTGGACATTCTTCCTCTACCACTACAAGAGCGCATCAACACGGACGCGAGCAACCGAGTGAACCACCTCAAGAAGATGCATGAAGATACAAGGCACACCATCGAGCGCCAAGTACAACGACTCGCGACCAAGCTCAACGTCAACAAGGAACCCATCATCTTCAACATTGGAGATCTTGTGTGGCTACACCTTCGCAAGGACCGCTTCCCCAACGAACGCAAGTCCAAACTTCTACCACGAGCCGATGGACCCTTCAAGGTGCTAGCACGCTACAACAACAACGCCTACAAGATCGACATCCCACGCGACAAGTACACCGTGAGCGACATCTTCAACGTCAACGATCTATCTCCATACCATGGTGATGAGGATTTCAATCCGAGGTCGGATCTTCCCCAAGGGAGGGGAGATGATGCGGAGCATCCCAAGGTCATCCCCATGGACCTATCATCGTCTCACCAAGTGCCTAGTGGACCCATGACTCGAGCATGTGCAAGAGCTCTCGAAACCGAGGTGACATCTCTCCTCGCACAACTCCACTTCGATGAACATGAGACATGGTTACTACCTCAAACGGAGACACTTTGCATACTCAGGTACCTTGGCGAAGCTAAGGAGCAAGGCGGATCGGAAGGAGAAGATGGACGCGAAGAAGGACAAGAAGAAGAGCTGCCGAAGAAGCTCCAGCCACCGGACGAACGGTCTGGACCGGACGTCCGGCGCCTGAAGCCAAACCTGCCCAAGTCCCAGGCTACAGCGAGCGGACGTCCGGCCAGGACCGGACGACCGGCCACACTCTCCAGCGAGCAGACGACCGACAAGGGCCGGACGTCCGACGTCTCCGCATCCGAACCGAAATTAGCGGAAGTCCGAAGTCACCGGACGTCCGGCATCTCCTTCACAGAACGGATTTAGCGGAAGCCCGATGCCTCCGGACGTCCGGTCCCCCGTGAGCCACCGGACGACCGGTCCCGAGCGGACATCCGGTACCTGTCTACGCACAGTTTCGGGCCGAAGCGCATGTACCCTTTCACTTCGCCCCTCTTTTGCACTAAGACTATAAATAGACCTCTCCCTCCTCCTAGTTAGGGTTAGCATTGGTTTAGCTCATATGCGAGATAGAGCTTTGCTCATCCATTACGGATATACTCCACGAGAGAGACCGCGGCCCCTCTACGGAGAAGATCCCCTTGGATTCAAGACCCCCTCTTGGGTGGCCCCATCAAGACCTCCTCACGGAGAAGAACCGGTTACCTCTTGTATCGTCCCTTGTTGACTTTGGATCGTGTATCTCCCCTTGTGTTTCGAGGATCTAGCACATGTGTAATCGAATCTTGTTGGTTTGAGTGATTTCCTCTCATGTTTCCCCTCGTTTTCCCCTTGTGTTCTTCGTGTTCTTCGTTGGGATCCGCTCCTTTCGTGAAAGATCGACCGTATAGGGTTCCACCCTACATCAACCGTCCTCCTAAGCATCCAATCACAGGTTGATTCATATCAAAACGTATAATTTTAAAAGTTAATCATATATTTAAAAATGTTAAACCTATATAGCAAAAATGTTCCAAAGATGAAAAATGTACAATGTCTATGAAAATATTACACATGTGCTAAAAAGAAGAAAAGTAAAATCGAAGAAAGAAAGAAATGAAACCGAAGAAAAAAATCTAAGAAAACCGATGCAAAACAGTGCAAAATCGATAAAAAAACCAAGGGAAAAAGAAGGCCGGCCCAGTGCCGCCGCACATGCAAGAGTACTTACATCTCGGAGTGTGAGAAATAGCTCATGCGCGATGTCGTATCCTTGTAAGGGAGCTCCTCTTCGACGCCCTCAACGCCGCTTAGGCTAGTTTGGCACTTGAAGGCGAGCGGTAGTGGTCCGGCCCAGCATCCCTCGTGTCCAACAACATGGCCATAAAAACAAATGGAAAGAAAAAATATGCGAGACATAGGATTCAAACCCGCAGGCCAAAGTCGACGGACTTAGCGCAATAACCACTGCACCATAATCACTTTGATGTGTTCTAACCAAAAACAAAGCTATTTGACCCTTGTTTCAGTCCCAGCACAAATTATTCGAAAAAGGAAAACATAAATTTGAAAAGGAATTCATAAATTTTTAGAAAGTTCATCGATTTTGAAAATGAAAGTTCACGGATTTTCAACAAAAATGTTCACAAAATCGAAAATAAGTTCAGTAGTTTTGGAAAAAATCACAAAATTGAAAAAAGTTCACCGGATTTTAAAAAAAAGTTTAGGGATTTCCAAAAAATCATTGATTTTGACTTAAAAAAGTTCACGAATTTAACAAAAGTTCATCAGAATTTGGAAAAAAATTGACGAATTTGAAAAAAGTTCATCGATTTTAATAAAAAAATCACCGGATTTTGAAAATTAGTTCACGGATTTGAGAAAGTTCATATATTTGATAAAAACAGTTCACAAATTTGGAAAAAAATCATCGATATTGGGAAATGGTTCATGGATTCAAAAAAAGTTCATCAGATTTAATTTAAAAAAGCATGCATTTTAAAAAAAGGATGTGACAAATCACATCAAGTGAGTTGTCTAGTTGGCTACCGTAGCTAACACTTAACAAGGAGGTCACGGGTTGGAATCACACCCACGTGCAGTTTTTTCAGTTTAAGATAGAAAAAGGGTAAATGGGGCGGCCCAATGCATGGGGCGGTGCACCCATTTGCATCGATGCCATTAACCGGCGCAACGGGCGCCGAATAGACTTGGCCCTTTTAAGCGCGCTGGCAGCTGACTTTGCCAAAAAAAAGATGGACGAGATTTGGCCCAACTCTATTTTTAATACACGGACTTTGCCAATTGAATGTCTACAAAAGATGAGTCAATTCTTCTCAAGAAATATATCTTTTTACGAAAATGATTCAGATCTATTATTAGTGTTCACCAAAAGTAGAAAATACCTCAAACATAACAAAAAATACATCAAGATTATGAAACCACCAAACGGCCACTACCGCTGCCAGAACGGGCCGTCGACACGTCATTGTCGCCGCTCCCATATCGGAGTCGGATTGACCTTGTCGATGACAACCGAGAAGTCTTCGTGCACGTCTCCATAAGGGTTGTTGAACACTTGAATAGATCAGAAGCACTTGACACCAAATCTCGCCACGTGACGAGAAACCCTAACATCACCGCCCTAAGGAGACGGCAGGAATCTATACTAGAGCTCCATCGACGATGTCCAGATGGACGGACTCGAGGAGGATCGTAGCCCGAAAGACAAACTCGAAGAAGAAGCATCAATATTCGCCTGAGGACCGCACCTCCGAGGACTAAAAAACTTTAAACTAAACTACTAATAGGCATCGGGACTCCCGGCCGCCGGAGCGGCACGAAAGTGGAGGCGAATCCACGGGCTCGCCAATGAAGTCTGACGGGAAGAGTTTGCCTTGGCCGTTGAGGGACAATGGAGGAAAAGCTAAAGACATAGCTGGTGAAATGCACAAATTAGCTAGTTAATCCAAACAATGTTTTAGGTTGTTACCAAGAAATATATTCTTATGTCATAGAGATTATATAGATTGTCATGGACATGTTAGTTCAGCTGTTAAATTTTGATGTCCACAACCTTGATATTGAAAGTGTGATTTTGCAGTTTTTTATCCCACTTCTTTCTTTTCTTGCATGGGATTTAAATTATAATATTAATATTTTTGAAAAAAATCAGCAATAAAATGATGCAAATTACATGTGTGCAGCATGGCATTTTTGCAATTAGATGTTTTTTGGAAAGAAAGAAAAAAAGGCAAGCAGGAGCCATGGTGGTGCTCAGGAACCAAACATCAGCACCCACTCAGTTTACACATGCAGTAGCAAAGATGACAACTGGATTGGCAGTTGGCGTGTTTTCTCTCTTTAGAGTTTATGATTGCATTCCCCTATTCCCTCCATCCAAATATTAGAGCCTAATACATTTTTTGAGGTTGCTCTTTGAGCATTGATAAGATTAAAAATTATATGAGATGCATGATATAAAAATTATATCGTTAAAAATTCCTTTCACGTACGAATATGATGGTATGTTTTGTGTAACATGTATGTTATATATTATTGCTTCAACCCACGGTCAAAAGCAAACTCAAAAAAAGTATTAGGCTCTATATATTTCGATGGTGGGAGTAGATACTATGATCAGTAAAGCATGCCGGATGTCTGAAAATACAAAGGTTACATGCACAGCCGTATGAATAATAAATTTCAATTTTTTTTATAAAAACTGACTTTTTGGGTAAACTTGGTCAACCATTTACTCACATCTGAAGTTTTGTGAACAAAGGATACTCATGGTATTCTTAATGAAAAAATATATAATTGAGAGTTTGAGACCTTACTATTCATCAAACAGTGTTTTCTAATGTTGATTTATTTGCCCAAAATATCACGGATGTCATTTCTTTGTGAAACTTCATACACGAGCATACCACTCTATTATGTACTCCTTCCATTTCTTTATATAAGGTGTATTTGTTTTTTGATAAAATCTAGAATGTAAGATACATTTCTTCTATTTCCTCATAATTCCCTTGTTAGCAAAAAGGAAAATATCTCTCTCCTGATTGTCTGTATTTCTCCTTGTAGCAAAAGAAGAAAACTATCTCTCTGTCGATTACATGTATCTCTTACTTTTCAGGAGTAACTGATTTACTTGCCACTAACCAGCAAATTTGCCAAGGATAATTTTATTAGAACATGTCTATAAATGTGTGCCTTGGTCACCGTGCCAAAAGTAATACAGCTCACATGAATGGAGGGAGTATGTTACAAAAAAGTATATCATATTTTGTATTTTTCCTAATATTTTTCAAAATTGCTATTTCTAAGGGGCCCAAATCCGTGTCCGCTGTATCTCGTCTTTTAGAAAGAAAAAAATGTTGTGACTTTTAGTCTAAAACATATATTCACAATCAAAGTTTGTCGGCTTTGTCGCTGATTCTTTGTTCGCCCCTGCTGTGCTCGATCCCAGTTCTTCACTTGCAGCACACTTTTTTGCTGGGGCAATAGAATGGAGTTCCCCACAAAGTTCAGTCTTCGGTTGCTCATCAAATATCTGAACCCCTAAAAATACAAATATCTGAAGCAGAAAGACGAATCAAAATAGCGTTTCTAAACTAGAGGTACACTACCTGTTGCTATCCGTATTCGGATAATTCAGTTAGATATTCGTTCCTGTTCAAGAAAAAAAGAGAAGGAAATGATACATTCCGCCTCACTTGATCCAAGACTCGAGTTACTGTCGAGCAGTTCAGCACGCCTACGGCATCGAGTATTGACTTGGGCAGTTGGGTGGCTTCTGACGAGCAGCGATGGCGAGGGAGACCCGGCGCTGCAAGCAAAGACGGTAGGCCAACGCCTGCACTGCATGCACCACGTCGCCACGGCAGCCAGCCAGCCATCACGTACGTACGAACGTCCCTCGCCTTAATGTCAACACGGCGCACGACGCCGACGTACGCGACGGCCGTGGTAGGACAGGACAGCGCTTGTGAACCAGAAGCGTACGGGACATACGCATCATGGTGGTTGGCCGGGTCATCCGTCGATCATGGAATGTATCATGGCTTTGACATTTTATCTGCCGAATGAATCGTGGCATGTTAATCAGAGAGTGCATAGGTGTAAGTAAGAGCAACTCCAACGGGACGACCCATTTCGTCCGCGGCCGTTTGGGTCGGCACGGACAGAAAAGGCGGCCCAACGCGCCGACCCAAACGGACGCGCGTCCGTTTTTCGTCCGCGGATGACCCATTCCCGGTTCATTTTTGAGCCTGATTTGCGTCGGCGAGGACACGTGACGGACGCGCGCATTCGCCTACTCATGTCCCCGGGCCCGCTGGTCTGTGGCACATTGGCCTCCCCCTCAGCCCCCTCCCCCGGCCAACAAGCAACCCTCGCCCCGCCTCCTCCGACGCCGCCGCCCATTTTTGCCGGCGACTCTTCCAGCTGCCGCCGCCTCCACATCCGCCCAGCAACTCCGCCCCTGCCCCCCGTCACCCGCCGTCGCCGTTTTGCCGCCGGGGAGCAAACTGGTTCCCGCCGCCGCTTCCCCCACCGCACAGCCGCCCGCGACCAAGAAGACGCCTCGCCGCCCCCGTCACATCCGACCGGCACGCTCGTCGGACGCCGTCACACTCGTCGGACGCCGGCAGGGCAGCTAGCTGGTCTGTGGGCACCGCGTCTCCCCTCGCCGGCCGTCTCCTTCTTCGACGCCCGCAAGCTGTTCGACAGTTTGCCAAGGTACGAAAATGGACTCCGCCAACGAGTTCTTTTTCCACAATTTCCTTTGCGACTCCGACGATTCGTCGTCCGACGACGAGGATGAGATATTGGCTGCCGTGTTGGTCCATCACCACCTCAACAACCAGCGGCCGTTGTTCCATGGCTCCATTCCGGGCCACCTTCCGGCGTTGAATCGTAACCGAGAGAGCGGGCATTCCTTCTCTGGAAGGACTACTTTGATACAACAAACCCGTTGTTCAAACATCACAAATTCCGCCGCCGGTTCCGTATGAGTAGGCACGTTTTCAACCGTATTAGAGAGGGAGTGGTCGGCTATGATGACTACTTCGAGTGCAAAGAGGATGCCGTCGACAAGATTGGTTTCTCCTCTTATCAGAAATGCACTGCCGCCATCCGAATGCTTGCATATGGAGTGCCCGGTGATCTCATTGACGAGTATGTCCGTATGAGCGAGTCTACATGCCTAGAGTCCCTGTATAAGTTTTGCAAGGCTGTGATTGCTGTGTTTGGCCCTGAGTACTTGAGAGAGCCGACAGCTGAAGATACAACCCGTTTGCTGGCGATGAATGCCAGCAGGGGCTTCCCGGGGATGCTTGGCAGCATAGACTGCATGCACTGGGAGTTGAAGAACCGCCCTTCTGCTTGGCAAGGGCGGTATAAGGGACATGTCAGGGCTTGCACTGTCATACTAGAGGCCGTGGCGTCTCAAGATCTCTGGATCTGGCACTCTTTCTTTGGCATGGCTGGATCACACAATGACATCAACGTGCTTCAGCGCTCGCCGGTGTTTACTAGGCTTGCCGAAGGCAACAGCCCACCGGTGAACTTTACTGTCAACGGCCACAACTACGACAAAGGGTACTATTTGGGTGACGGTATCTATCCTCAGTGGACCACTATTGTCAAGACAATACCCAACCCTGTCGAAGAGAAAAGGAAATGATTTGCCCAAGAGCAAGAGAGTGCTAGGAAGGATGTCGAGCGTGCCTTTGGTGTTTTGCAATCTCGATGGGGCATCGTATGGTATCCTGCTAATACTTGGAGCACGCAGAAACTATGGGAAGTGATGACTGCTTGTGTGATCATGCACAATATGATCGTAGAAGACGAGCGCCCGGAACGTCTGTACGATCAAGGCTTTCAGTTTCAGGGTGAGAATGTTGTGCCTGAGCATGGAGTAGCGGCAACATTTGAGCAGTTCACTCAGTTTCATGAAGACATGTGTGATTGGAAAACTCACGTGCAACTGCAAAATGATTTGGTTGAGCATATGTGGACTCATGTTGGCAACCAATAGATGAATCTTCTTTTATTCGTTTGCAAAACTATGTGAAACATTTTTATTTGTATTTGGCTTGTAAAACTATACTACCCCCTCCGTTCCCGAATATAAGTCTTTCTAGAGATTCCACCAAATGACTACATACAGAGCAAAATGAGTGAATCTACACTCTAAAATATGTCTACATACATCCATATGCTGTATTTCATTTGAAATGCCTAAAAAGACTTATATTTAGGAACAGAGGGAGTATTTATTTGGCAGCTGAACTATTTTGCTTGTTAACATTTTCATTTCACAATATGTTTGAATGCAAATCAATGTAAAATTGGGCGGCCAGCCGGCCACGCCTGCACATAAGGGTCGACGCGTTGGGCGCGCTGCTGACCCATATGAAAAACAGGGCGGACGCCGGGCGGGCGGCCGACCCAAACGGACAAAAAGCGGACGAAATCGCCGTCTGTTTGGGTCGGCCCGTTGGAGTTGCTCTAATGTTGGCCACGGTTGGGCTTGGGATAGAGATGATCTCCCGACTCCCCTCCCGTGAAGGAGAAAGGCTGGGGGTAGAGGATTTTTTGTCCAAAAGGATCCCCTGGCCAATAGAATTGTCAAAAAGGACTACCCGTGGATATATTTGACAAAAAGGACCCCCTGGGCCGTGGCGGCAGGCGCGGCAGGCGACACGTGGCACCTGCCGCCACGCCAGGAGGCGGCGGGACCTGCCGCCACAGCAGGAGGCGGCCTCTCGTGGTATAACGGATTAGGTACAGCGGCAGCAGCCGGGACGTAACGGGCCAGGCTGGTGGGCCACGCCGCCACCGGGTGAGGCGGCCTCTGCTGCCCATGTCGCCCGCAGGCAGACAAAAGCAGCTGCATGGAAGGCGAGGCGCGGGCCCGGCCGCCACCGCAGCTGGCGGCAGCGGTAGTGATGGCGCTCATTCCCATGCTTTCGGAAATTGCTGCTGCAGCTGAGGTGACAGCACCCAAGAGCGTGATTTCCGCATTGTTTTGCTTTCTGCAGCAGAGGTGACACTGGTGCTTTGTAATTTGGAATCAGATTCCCGCCTGCGTGATTTCCGGTTCCTACCGCACACCCGAGAGCGTTGTAGTTGCTGCGTGTGATGAGACACCGCGATGCTGGAATCCGAGGCTGCGGTAGGTGAGTTCTAGCTCGTTCTGCCGACAATACAATGCTCCTCTTCTTTATATACGCACAACCGCGGCTACACATACACTCTCTCGAATATCTCTGGTTGCCTTCACTGCCTCTCTGCTCTCTCTAAGTCTACAAGAATACACAGAAGGAAATACCTGGTAGCCACTTTCACTCGTGATTTTGGCCGATTTAGAGTTGGTTTTCGAAGATGGTGAAGTTGAAGAAAAGATAGATTAAGGTGAGATCTATCCATTTTTGTTGGTTTTGTTCGCATGCATGATGTTTTTGTTCTGTTTGATTAGTTCCTAAGTGTGTATTCTATGTTGTTTTAGGCATTATTTCAGCACTTGGAGGAGTCATTTGGAGTTTCTGGAGTAGGATTTGCCGTGCTAAGTGAAGTACGAAGGGGGAGATCAAGGTATGAGCTTTGCAATACATGGATTTTTTTGTGCATGCACGGTGGTAATTAGTTAGTCATTTAGCTCGTCATTAGCTATGTGATGTTAGTGCTTAGAGGTTAGGAAAAAATTCAGACGACAGATACAACATTTAAACTATTTGTTTGATAAGAGTAGGTTGAAGATGTTGTATCAATGTTAGCAGCGTCCATTTGTATTGACATGCGAGAAGCTCTTAATACGGTAATTAAGAAAAAAATTGCACTGTAATTGTTCATTGCATGTGGTATGTTATTTCATGTGGTATGTTTATTAATAAGTCTATGGTTAGGAAACCGTAGGTCTACTTTGTTATGTCGCAATAATCTAAATTTTATATGTTAAGATTAGGTGCTAATGTACTTAATGATGTATGTAATTAGGTAAAATAATTCATCTTAGTAGCAAACAAGGAGGAGATGACGTGATTGAAGAAATTGTGTTACCATCTTCGCTCTCCCTTTTGAGGTGATGACCACATACATGCAAGTGCTATTTTCATACTTTTGATAGCAGAAAGAAAAATACGTGTGTAATATTGATGTTCATGTGATAATAGGTTGACTCCGTTCATATATTACTAGTGACCGATATTTATTCGAACTATTTGGATGCTTAATTGCATTCGCAAGCACATCCATATTGGAGCTAAGGTATAAAATGACGCTGTAATTTTGTTAATATTTTTTATATTGATGTACTGTTGTGAAAAATGTGCATGCCGCTGCAAATATTATTATTTGTAAATAAATGAATTTTATTGTATGATATGAAAAACATTATATAAAGCCGGAAGAAATTAAATATTTTACTCATATGATATTAAAATGTTATTATCGTAATATTATGTTTAGTGGTTGTTTGGATTGTTGGGGAACGTAGTAATTTGAAAAAAATTCTACGCACACGCAAGATCATGGTGATGCATAGCAACGAGAGGGGAGAGTGTTGTCCACGTACCCTCGTAGACCGAAAGCGGAAGCGTTGACACAATGCGGTTGATGTAGTCGTACGTCTTCACGATCCGACCGATCAAGTACCGAACGCACGGCACCTCCGAGTTTAGCACACATTCAGCTCGATGACGTCCCTCGAACTCCGATCCAGCCGAGTGTTGAGGGAGAGTTTCGTCAGCACGACGGCGTGGTGACGATGATGATGTTCTACCGACGCAAGGCTTCGCCTAAGCTCCGCAACGATATTATCGAGGTGTAATATCGTGGAGGGGGGCACCGCACACGGCTAAAAGATCGTAGATCAATTGTGTGTCTAGAGGTGCCCCCTGCCCCCGTATATAAAGGTGCAAGGGGGAGGCCGCCGACCTAGGAGGTAGAGGCGCGCCAGGAGGAGTCCTACTCCTACCGGGAGTAGGATTCCCCCCTTTCCATGTTGGACTAGGAGTGGAAGGGGGAAGAGGTGGAGGGGAGGAAGGAAGGGGGGGGGCGCCCCCCTCTCCTTGTCCTATTCGGACTGGGTGGGGAAGGGGGGCGCGGCCCTGCCCTAGCCTCCTCTCCTCTCTTCCACCTAGGCCCAATAAGGCCCATTAAGTTACCGGGGGGTTCCGGTAACCTCCCGGTACTCCGGAAAAATCCCGATTTCACCCGGAACACTTCCGATGTCCAAACATAGGCTTCCAATATATCAATCTTTATGTCTCGACCATTTCGAGACTCCTCGTCATGTCCGTGATCACATCCGGGACTCCGAACAACCTTTGGTACATCAAAACATATAAACTCATAATATAACTGTCATCGTAACGTTAAGCGTGCGGACCCTACGGGTTCGAGAACTATGTAGACATGACCGAGACACCTCTCCGGTCAATAACCAATAGCGGAACCTGGATGCTCATATTGGTTCCCACATATTCTACATAGATCTTTATCGGTCAGACCGCATAACAACATACGTTGTTCCCTTTGTCATCGGTATGTTACTTGCCCGAGATTCGATCGTCGGTATCTCGATACCTAGTTCAATCTCGTTACCGACAAGTCTCTTTACTCGTTCCGTAATACATCATCCCGCAACTAACTCATTAGTTACAATGCTTGCAAGGCTTATAGTGATGTGCATTACCGAGTGGGCCCAGAGATACCTCTCCGACAATCGGAGTGACAAATCCTAATCTCGAAATACGCCAACCCAACAAGTACCTTCAGAGACACCTGTAGAGCACCTTTATAATCACCCAGTTACGTTGTGAAGTTTGGTAGCACACAAAGTGTTCCTCCGGTAAACGGGAGTTCCATAATCTCATAGTCATAGGAACATGTATAAGTCATGAAGAAAGCAATAGCAACATACTAAACGATCGAGTGCTAAGCTAACGGAATGGGTCAAGTCAATCACGTCATTCTCCTAATGAAGTGATCCCGTTAATCAAATGACAACTCATGTCTATGGCTAGGAAACATAACCATCTTTGATTAACGAGCTAGTCAAGTAGAGGCATACTAGTGACACTCTGTTTGTCTATGTATTCACACATGTATTATGTTTCCGGTTAATACAATTCTAGCATGAATAATAAACATTTATCATGATATAAGGAAATAAATAATACTTTATTATTGCCTCTAGGGCATATTTCCTTCAGTCTCCCACTTGCACTAGAGTCAATAATCTAGATTACACAGTAATGATTCTTACACCCATGGAGTCTTGGTGTTGATCATGTTTTGCTCGTGGAAGAGGCTTAGTCAATGGGTCTGCAACATTCAGATCCGTATGTATCTTGCAAATTTCTATGTCTCCCACCTGGACTAAATCCCGGATGGAATTGAAGCGTCTTTTGATGTGCTTGGTTCTTTTGTGAAATCTGGATTCCTTTGCTAAGGCAATTGCACCAGTATTGTCACAAAAGATTTTCATTGGTCCCGATGCACTAGGTATTACACCTAGATCGGATATGAACTCCTTCATCCAGACTCCTTCATTTGCTGCTTCCGAAGCAGCTATTTACTCCGCTTCACACGTAGATCCCGCCACGACACTTTGCTTAGAACAGCACCAACTGACAGCTCCACCGTTCAATGTAAACACGTATCCGGTTTGCGATTTAGAATCGTCCGGATCAGTGTCAAAGCTTGCATCAACGTAACCATTTACGATGAGCTCTTTGTCACCTCCATAAACGAGAAACATATCCTTAGTCCTTTTCAGGTATTTCAGGATGTTCTTGACCGCTGTCCAGGGATCCACTCCTGGATTACTTTGGTACCTCCCTGCTAAACTTATAGCAAGGCACACATCAGGTCTGGTACACAGCATTGCATACATGATAGAGCCTATGGCTGAAGCATAGGGAACATCTTTCATCTTCTCTCTATCTTCTGCAGTGCTCGGGCATTGAGTCTTACTCAATCTCACACCTTGTAGTACAGGCAAGAACCCTTTCTTTGCTTGGTCCATTTTGAACTTCTTCAAAACTTTTTCAAGGTATGTGCTTTGTGAAAGTCCAATTAAACATCTTGATCTATCTCTATAGATCTTGATGCCTAATATATATGCAGCTTCACCGAGGTCTTTTATTAAAAACTCTTATTCAAGGATCCCTTTATGCTATCCAGAAATTCTATATCATTTCCAATCAGTAATATGTCATCCACATATAATATCAGAAAGGCTACTGAGCTCCCACTCACTTTCTTGTAAATACATGCTTCTCCAAAAGTCTGTATAAAACCAAATGCTTTGATCACACTATCAAAGCGTTTATTCCAACTCCGAGAGGCTTGCACCAGTCCATAAATGGATCGCTGGAGCTTGCACACTTTGTTAGCTCCCTTTGGATCGATAAAACCTTCCGGTTGCATCATATACAACTCTTCTTCCAGAAATCCATTCAGGAATGCAGTTTTTACATTCATTTGCCAAATTTCATAATCATAAAATGCGGCAATTGCTAACATTCGGACAGACTTAAGCATCGCTACGGGTGAGAAGGTCTCATCGTAGTCAATCCCTTGAACTTGTCGAAAACCTTTCGCAACAAGTCGAGCTTTATAGACAGTAACATTACCGTCAGCGTCAGTCTTCTTCTTGAAGATCCATTTATTTTCAATGGCTTGCCGATCATCGGGCAAGTCAACCAAAGTCCATACTTTGTTCTCATACATGGATCCCATCTCGGATTTCATGGCCTCAAGCCCTTCTGCGGAATCTGGGCTCACCATCGCTTCTTCATAGTTCGTAGGTTCGTCATGGTCTACTAACATAACCTCCAGAATAGGATTACCGTACCACTCTGGTGCGGATCTTAATCTGGTTGACCTACGAGGTTCAGTAATAACTTGATCTGAAGTTTCATGATCATTATCATTAACTTCCCCACTTATTGGTGTAGGTGTCGCAGAAACTGGTTTATGTGATGATCTACTTTCCAATAAGGGAGCAGGTACAGTTACCTCATCAAGTTCTACTTTCCTCCCACTCACTTCTTTCGAGAGAAACTCCTTCTCTAGAAAGGATCCATTCTTAGCAACGAATGTCTTGCCTTCGGATCTGTGATAGAAGGTGTACCCAACAGTCTCCTTTGGGTATCCTATGAAGACACATTTCTCCGATTTAGGTTCGAGCTTATCAGGTTGAAGTTTCTTCACATAAGCATCGCAACCCCAAACTTTAAGACACGACAACTTTGGTTTCTTGCCAAACCATAGTTCGTAAGGTGTCGTTTCAACGGATTTTGATGGTGCCCTATTTAGAGTGAATGCAGCCGTCTCTAAAGCATAACCCCAAAACGATAGTGGTAAATCAGTAAGAGACATCATAGATCGCACCATATCTAGTAAAGTACGATTAAGACGTTCGGACACACCATTACGCTATGGTGTTCCGGGTGGCGTGAGTTGCGAAACTATTCCGCATTGTTTCAAATGTAGGCCAAACTCGTAACTCAAATATTCTCCTCCACGATCAGATCGTAGAAATTTTATTTTCTTGTTACGATGATTTTCAACTTCACTCTGAAATTCTTTGAACTTTTCAAATGTTTCAGACTTATGTTTCATTAAGTAGATATACCCATATCTGCTCAAATCATCTGTGAAGGTGAGAAAATAACGATATCCGCCACGAGCCTCAATATTCATCGGACCACATACATCTGTATGTATGATTTCCAATAAATCTGTTGCTCTCTCCATAGTTCCGGAGAACGGTGTTTTAGTCATCTTGCCCATGAGGCACGGTTCGCAAGTACCAAGTGATTCATAATCAAGTGATTCCAAAAGTCCATCAGTATGGAGTTTCTTCATGCGCTTTACACCGATATGACCCAAACGGCAGTGCCACAAATAAGTTGCACTGTCATTATCAACTCTGCATCTTTTGGCTTCGACATTATGAATATGTGTGTCACTACTATCGAGATTCATTAAAAATAGACCACTCTTCAAGGGTGCATGACCATAAAAGATATTATTCATATAAATAGAACAACCATTATTCTCTGATTTAAATGAATAACCGTCTCGCATTAAACAAGATCCAGATATAATGTTCATGCTTAACGCTGGCACCAAATAACAATTATTTAGGTCTAAAATTAATCCGGAAGGTAGATGTAGAGGTAACGTGCCGACCGCGATCACATCGACTTTGGAACCATTTCCCACGCGCATCGTCACCTCGTCCTTAGCCAATCTTCGCTTAATCCGTAGCCCCTGTTTCGAGTTGCAAATATTAGCAACAGAACCAGTATCAAATACCCAGGTGCTACTGCGAGCATTAGTAAGGTACACATCAATAACATGTATATCACATATACCTTTGTTAACCTTGCCATCCTTCTTATCAGCCAAATACTTGGGGCAGTTCCGCTTCCAGTGACCAGTCTGCTTGCAGTAGAAGCACTCAGTTTCAGGCTTAGGTCCAGACTTGGGTTTCTTCTCCTGAACAGCAACTTGCTTGCTGTTCTTCTTGAAGTTCCCCTTCTTCTTCCCTTTGCCCTTTTTCTTGAAACTAGTGGTCTTACTGACCATCAACACTTGATGCTCCTTTTTGATTTCTACCTCCGCTGCCTTTAGCATTGCGAAGAGCTCGGGAATTGTCTTATTCATCCCTTGCATGTTATAGTTCATCACGAAGCTCTTGTAGCTTGGTGGCAGTGATTGAAGAATTCTGTCAATGACGCTATCATCCGGAAGATTAACTCCCAGTTGAATCAAGTGATTATTATACCCAGACATTTTGAGTATATGCTCACTGACAGAACTATTCTCTTCCATCTTGCAGCTGTAGAACTTATTGGAGACTTCATATCTCTCAATCCGGGCATTTGCTTGAAATATTAACTTCAACTCCTGGAACATCTCATATGCTCCATGACGTTCAAAACGTCGTTGAAGACCCGGTTCTAAGCCGTAAAGCATGGCACACTGAACTATCGAGTAGTCATCAGCTTTGCTCTGCCAGACGTTCATAACTTCTGGTGTTGCTCTTGCAGGAGGCCTGGCACCTAGCGGTGCTTCCAGGACGTAATTCTTCTGTGCAGCAATGAGGATAATCCTCAAGTTACGGACCCAGTCCGTGTAATTGCTACCATCATCTTTCAACTTTGCTTTCTCAAGGAACGCATTAAAATTCAACGGAACAACAACACGGGCCATTTATCTACAATTAACATAGACAAGCAAGATACTATCAGGTACTAAGTTCATGATAAATTTAAGTTCTATTAATCATATTACTTAAGAACTCCCACTTAGATAGACATCCCTCTAATCATCTAAGTGATTACGTGATCCAAATCAACTAAACCATGTCCGATCATCACGTGAGATGGAGTAGTTTCAATGGTGAACATCACTATGTTGATCATATCTACTATATGATTCACGCTCGACCTTTCGGTCTCCGTGTTCCGAGGCCATATCTGCATATGCTAGGCTCGTCAAGTTTAACCTGAGTATTCCGCGTGTGCAACTGTTTTGCACCCGTTGTATTTGAACGTAGAGCCTATCACACCCGATCATCACGTGGTGTCTCAGCACGAAGAACTTTCGCAACGGTGCATACTCAGGGAGAACACTTTTATCTTGAAATTTTAGTGAGAGATCATCTTATAATGCTACCGTCAATCAAAGCAAGATAAGATGCATAAAAGATAAACATCACATGCAATCAATATCAGTGATATGATATGGCCATCATCATCTTGTGCTTGTGATCTCCATCTCCGAAGCACCGTCATGATCACCATCGTCACCGGCTCGACACCTTGATCTCCATCGTAGCATCGTTGTCGTCTCGCCAACTATTGCTTTTACGACTATCGCTACCGCTTAGTGATAAAGTAAAACAATTACATGGCGATTGCATTGCATACAATAAAGCGACAACCATATGGCTCCTGCCAGTTGCTGATAACTCGGTTACAAAACATGATCATCTCATACAATAAAATATAGCATCATGTCTTGACCATATCACATCACAACATGCCCTGCAAAAACAAGTTAGACGTCCTCTACTTTGTTGTTGCAAGTTTTACGTGGCTGCTACGGGCTTAGCAAGAACCGTTCTTACCTACGCATCAAAACCACAACGACAGTTTGTCAAGTTAGTGTTGTTTTAACCTTCGCAAGGACCGGGCGTAGCCACACTCGGTTCAAGTAAAGTGAGAGAGACAGACACCCGCCAGTCACCTTTAAGCAACGTGTGCTCGCAACGGTGAAACCAGTCTCGCGTAAGCGTACGCGTAATGTCGGTCCGGGCCGCTTCATCTCACAATACCGCTGAACCAAAGTATGACATGCTGGTAAGCAGTATGACTTATATCGCCCACAACTCACTTGTGTTCTACTCGTGCATAACATCAACGCATAAAACCAGGCTCGGATGCCACTGTTGGGGAACGTAGTAATTTCAAAAAAATTCTACGCACACGCAAGATCATGGTGATGCATAGCAACGAGAGGGGAGAGTGTTGTCCACGTACCCTCGTAGACCGAAAGCGGAAGCGTTGACACAACGCGGTTGATGTAGTCGTACGTCTTCACGATCCGACCGATCAAGTACCGAACGCACGACACCTCCGAGTTCAGCACACGTTCAGCTCGATGACATCCCTCGAACTCCCATCCAGCCGAGTGTTGAGGGAGAGTTTCGTCAGCACGACGGCGTGGTGACGATGATGATGTTCTACCGACGCAGGGCTTCGCCTAAGCTCCGCAACGATATTATCGAGGTGTAATATGGTGGAGGGGCGCACCGCACACGGCTAAAAGATCGTAGATCAATTGTGTGTCTAGAGGTGCCCCCCTGCCCCTGTATATAAAGGTGCAAGGGGGAGGCCGCCGGCCTAGGAGGTAGAGGCGCGCCAGGAGGAGTCCTACTCCTACCGGGAGTAGGACTCCCCCCCTTTCCATGTTGGACTAGGAGTGGAAGGGGGAAGAGGTGGAGGGGAGGAAGGAAGGGGGGGCGCCGCCCCCCTCTCCTTGTCCTATTCGGACTGGGGGGGAAGGGGGCGCGGCCCTGCCCTAGCCTCCTCTCCTCTCTTCCACCTAGGCCCAATAAGGCCCATTAAGTTACCGGGGGGTTCCGGTAACCTCCCGGTACTCCGGAAAAATCCCGATTTCACCTGGAACACTTCCGATGTCCAAACATAGGCTTCCAATATATCAATCTTTATGTCTCGACCATTTCGAGACTCCTCGTCATGTCCGTGATCACATCCGGGACTCCGAACAACCTTCGGTACATCAAAACATATAAACTCATAATATAACTGTCATCGTAACGTTAAGCGTGCGGACCCTACGGGTTCGAGAACTATGTAGACATGACCGAGACACCTCTCCGGTCAATAACCAATAGCGGAACCTGGATGCTCATATTGGTTCCCACATATTCTACGAAGATCTTTATCGGTCAGACCGCATAACAACATACGTTGTTCCCTTTGTCATCGGTATGTTACTTGCCCGAGATTCGATCGTCGGTATCTCGATACCTAGTTCAATCTCGTTACCGGCAAGTCTCTTTACTCGTTCCGTAATACATCATCCCGCAACTAACTCATTAGTTACAATGCTTGCAAGGCTTATAGTGATGTGCATTACCGAGTGGGCCCAGAGATACCTCTCCGACAATCGGAGTGACAAATCCTAATCTCGAAATACGCCAACCCAACAAGTACCTTTGGAGACACCTGTAGAGCACCTTTATAATCACCCAGTTACGTTGTGACGTTTGGTAGCACACAAAGTGTTCCTCCGGTAAACGGGAGTTGCATAATCTCATAGTCATAGGAACATGTATAAGTCATGAAGAAAGCAATAGCAACATACTAAACGATCGAGTGCTAAGCTAACGAAATGGGTCAAGTCAATCACGTCATTTTCCTAATAAAGTGATCCCGTTAATCAAATGACAACTCATGTCTATGGCTAGGAAACATAACCATCTTTGATTAACGAGCTAGTCAAGTAGAGGCATACTAGTGACACTCTGTTTGTCTATGTATTCACACATGTATTATGTTTCCGGTTAATACAATTCTAGCATGAATAATAAACATTTATCATGATATAAGGAAATAAATAATACTTTATTATTGCCTCTAGGGCATATTTCCTTCATGGATAGTGAGTACTTACCCTCAGTTTTGTCATAACCTGTTGTAAGAAAATTATGTAGAAAACCATTTTTTACTAATAGTCGTTTTTCCAAAAGCTAAGTTTTTGCATGTTACGAGAACCATTTTAGGATATTTTTGGGGTAGTTAGAGAAAAGCAAACAGAGTTTTAGTTTGTTACGCTCGTAGACGAGTTTGAGAAAAAAATAGATCTTTAAATACCCGTTAACGAAACAACCCCTTAAAGTCTAAGCAAATGATTCTAAAAACAAACCGAATATTTATAACGAAAATACGGTTATTATTTTAGTCGTAAGATATGTAAATGTTGTCATCGTTACTAAATGTTCAGTTACTAATTATTTGAAATGTAAACATGTATGTTGGTTAGGTACTATGGAAAATTTAGTAGTGTACTATGGGAACGTCTTACGCGATGGTCCTTTCGGGGTGGATGTGTCCTTGTGCGAGTCGACTACAGTTGTAGTGAGAGACATGGTCAACGTGGGTTATGCATCAGTTAGAAGGTGCATCCGAGCGGTGTTTGGCCCAGGGATGCAGGAAAAAATGACAATGGAGGCCTCCGTCATTGACGGAGGAAATGATGGGACAGTTGCCCGTTGGGGTTTGCGGCTTGTCACAGGTGATCGGTCGTGGGGGTCGTACATGAGGTTTGCAAGCAATCCCAATAACTCAATGTATGGTCAGCCGATGGTGTATGTGGAGTTCATTTCAGTCACTGATGTTGCCGGATGCAGTAGCAGGGGTGGTGAGGTCGAGTTGGCCATCACATCAGCCCCTAGCATCGGCCCATCGGAACCGACGGGCGGCCAACCTGTGTATGACACAGGATATTGGTCTGCGGCCGTTGACATGAGCGAACACGTGGAGGGATTGCCGGAGGCGCTAGATGATAATGATCATTCTTCTGCGTCTTCGGAGTCAAGCGAAGAAGAAGATGTTCCTCCTCAGAGGGCGGTCGCGGCGGCACTGCAACCTGGGTTTTTACAGGATATGAGCATCACCAACGAATTTCACTCTGCTTCTGGCCTAGGAGCGGGGAGCCTGGAGGTTGGGCAAGTTTTCCCAGACAAGAAGTCTGCTTACCAGGCAATGGTAGCTATGCAATCGGCATCCACCGCCAGCATAGAGTGAAGCACTCTGATAAAAAAGAGTTGAAGGTCATATGCATCCACACCGCGAAAGGTTGCCGCGGAAGAGTTCTCGCTAGACTGAAGCCTGGGGTATGTCAGTCATGGCATATCACAAAAATAGTGGAGCATACCTGTGAGCAAACTGGGACTCTTTCAAATCACTGCAATGTGACAGCAAGATATGTGGCACAGACGATGGAAACGATTGTGCAGGAAGTCTCAACATTAGTGTTAGGGCTCTACAAAAAGATGCAGATGATCAAATTGGCTTCCCTGTTAGCTACAGCAAGGCTAGGCGTGCGAAGGAAAATATATTCAAGAACTTGTCTGGTACCTATGAGGAGGCCTATTCTTATGCCCCTAGAATGCTTCATCAGATAATAAGTGCTAACAGGGGGACTCAAGTTTGGCCGAGAGAACGTCCAAACCCAATGAACCCGGGTGAGCTAATCCTGGACCGCTTATTCTGGGCATTCGCCCAGACTATCCAAGCCTTCAGGCACTGTCGCCCGGTATTATCAGTTGATGGTACCTTTCTCACTGGAAAGTACAAGGGCACACTATTGGTGGCGATTGCAGCGGATGCAAATAATCAGCTTCTTCCTATTGCATATGCATTGGTCGAGAGCGAGAACAAAGATAGCTGGTTGTGGTTCCTGAGCTGCGTGAAGATGGGTGTCGTGAAAGAGCGTGAAGGTGTTTGCATCATCTCTGATCGCAACACTGGATTATTAAGCGCTCTTGACATAATTAAGGCGTCGGAACAAGAGTGGGGCTGGCCCGATCTAGAGGGAAGGTGGTGCATGAGGCATTTGGCAGCAAACTTTTACTCCAAATTCAAAAACAAGGATTGGTTCAAGTTATTCAAGAGGATGTGCATGCAAAAAACTGAAGCCAAAATGAATGCGATCTGGGCAGGTATCAATGGTGAGATCGACCGCGCGGCCTTGCCGCAGAGAGAAGACCGGAGGGGTCGTAGGACGCCCATAAATTTGAGCCAGTGGATCGGCGAGAATTGCCCTCATTTGGACAAGTGGGCGCAGGCTCACGACACCGAGGCTCGGTATGGAATAATGACCAGCAACATGTCAGAGGTGTACAATGGTGTTCTTAAAGGGGTCCGAGCACTGCCTATCACAACCCTAATTGAAGAAACTTGAAACTGGACCCGTGTCATACTTTGCAGACAGGGTCACCGTCGCCAAAGCACAAGTTGAATTGGACAAGCCATGGTCCAAGAAGATGCAAAGACATCTGGACGAGAAAGCAAAGAAGTCCCAAAGTCATGGTTGCAGGAAAGTGGATGCACTTAGGAATAAGTGGGAGGTCAATGTGCAAGCCAAGTACGTTAAGGGTCACCACAGAGGATCAAAAAAGCAAGCTGTCACCCTCGGCTCAACCTCCTGTGAGTGCACTTGTAACAAGCCCAAGCTTGAGGGCTACCCTTGCAGTCATGTGCTCCGGGCGGCTGCTGACCAAAAAATCAGCGTCGAGCCATACATATCGCCGTACTTCAACATGTACAATCTGTACAACACTTGGAACGGTGAGTTCTGGGCTTGGGGCATTGATATGAACTACAAATGTTGTGGCCAGATGGGCCGAAATGGGTTCCGAACGCCGACTTGATGAGAACCACAAAGGGACGACGTTAGTCTAGGCGTCATCGCAATGACATGGACCATAGCCAGATGGGAGAACCAAGGCAATGCCGCGTTTGCAGATGTCCTGGACATTCACGCAGAGAATGCCCGTATCGAGCCAACAACAACGCATGATGTTGATATATCTGTACTCGCTATGTCTATTTATATTTCTACTCGTTATGTGTACTTATATTAAATTTAAATTGAATCTCTTTGTATTATTGTACTCGTGATGTTAACTTCAGATAATTAATGTAAATCGTATCTCTTTGTATTTTTAAGTTGATTTTGATTTGCATTTGTATTTGTGTCTTCCTCGTAATTTATATTTGTATGTTTGTGTGCAGGTTATGGGTGAAGTGCCAGTGCTTTTGCAGGGGCCCCATGACGCCGGCCACCGTTGCCACCTATTTTTGAACCCAAATACTAAGCATGATTATCGGCCTTTCAGACTTCGAACCATAAAGAAAACATGGCCAATACACAATTCTTTCCTTGCTCACCTTGACGCTTATGGACTACAAGGTTTTGCTAGGCTCACATCATGCGATGACCAAGTACGTTCGGACCCATCCCTTTTGACATCCCTCATTGACCGGTGGAGACCTGAAACCCACACCTTTCACTTTCGTTTTGGGGAGCTTGCACCTACACTGAAAGATCTTCCTATGATCACTGCTCTACCAATTAGAGGTGAGCCATTAGTCTCTCCACGAGTGTCTCCATCTTGGGCATTAGATATAGCAGCCCGTCTTGGGATGGAAATGCCAGAATCACAACGTTCTGGTGGCCCTCGGGGCATCCCACTCGTTTGGCTTCATGATAATTTTATCTAGCTTCACCAATGAGGAGACGAGAAAAAGACATCTGTTTGCGTATTTGTTGTGGCTCCTCGGGACTCTGTTTCCAAATTCACATGGGGACGTAGTTGTCCCTGGTCTCCTCTACATTGCAGAGAATATGGTAGATGAACCTTTACACGAGCAGCCAAAATACAGCTTCGGTTCTGCCATGCTTTTTCATACATATAGAGGCTTGTGTGATGCCACACAAAAAACCTCTTTCGCACAAAAAGCTCCATTACTTTGTGTCGCCTACGAGTTTCTACAGTTGTGGTCCTGGGAATACCTCCCTGTAGGACGACCTCGTATAGTACAACCCGTGCACCCATACGACTTTAGCGAGGGTGGTAGTGCAACTATGACCACCAGGTGGACAAAGGCACGGAAACGTTGGTCTCCAGATATTGCGAAAAATTGTTACCCTATGTACCACCAGCAGTTTGAGATACTTGATGAGGCAGAAGTCACATGGAACTCGTGGACTCAGGACCAGCTACAAATGGTCTTTGATGCTCGACCCTTCACACCAGGCATCTTGAGCGATAGTGCATTCTGGCTGACTCGCTGCAACTTATTGTTCCTGTGGTGTGTTGAGCCTTACAACCCAGAGCGTGTAATGAGACAATTAGTGTTGGGGAACGTAGTAATTTCAAAAAAATTCCTACGCACACGCAAGATCATGGTGATGCATAGCAACGAGAGGGGAGAGTGTTGTCCACGTACCCTCGTAGACCGACAGCGGAAGCGTTATCACAACGCGGTTGATGTAGTCGTACGTCTTCACGATCCGACCGATCAAGTACCGAACGCACGGCACCTCCGAGTTCTACACACGTTCAGCTCGATGACGTCCCTCGAACTCCGATCCAGTCGAGTGTTGAGGGAGAGTTTCGTCAGCACGACGGCGTGGTGACGATGATGATGTTCCACCGACGCAGGGCTTCGCCTAAGCTCCGCAGCGGTATTATCGAGGTGTAATATGGTGAAGGGGGCACCGCACACGGCTAAGAGATCTTAAGGATCAATTGTTGTGTCTCTGGGGTGCCCCTCTGCCCCCGTATATAAAGGAGCAAGGGGGAGGCAGCCGGCCAAGAGGAGAGGCGCGCCATAGGGGGGAGTCCTACTCCCACCGGGAGTAGGACTCCTCCTTTCCTTGTGGGAGTAGGAGAAGGGAAGGGGGAAGGAGAAAGAAGGAAGGGTGCGCCCCCCTTCCCTAGTCCAATTCGGACCAGACCATGGGGAGGGGTGCGGCCACCTTTTGAGGCCTTTCTCTCCTTTCCCGTATGGCCCATTAAGGCCCAATACGAATTCCCGTAACTCTCCGTACTCCGAAAAATACCCGAATCACTCGGAACCTTTCCGAAGTCCGAATATAGTCGTCCAATATATCGATTTTTACGTCTCGACCATTTCGAGACTCCTCGTCATATCCCCGATCTCATCCGGGACTCCGAACTCCTTCGGTACATCAAAACTCAATAAAACTGTCATCGTAACGTTAAGCGTGCGGACCCTACGAGTTCGAGAACTATGTAGACATGACCGAGACACGTCTCCGGTCAATAATCAATAGCGGGGCCTGGATGCCCATATTGGCTCCCACATATTCTACGAAGATCTTTATCGGTCAGACCGCATAACAACATACGTTGTTCCCTTTGTCACCGGTATGTTACTTGCCCGAGATTTGATCGTCGGTATCTCGATACCTAGTTCAATCTCGTTACCGGCAAGTCTCTTTACTCGTTCCGTAACACATCATCCCGCAACTAACTCATTAGTCACAATGATTGCAAGGCTTATAGTGATGTGCATTACCGAGTGGGCCCAGAGATACCTCTCCGACAATTGGAGTGACAAATCCTAATCTCGAAATACGCCAACCCAACAAGTACCTTTGGAGACACCTGTAGAGCACCTTTATAATCACCCATTTACGTTGTGACGTTTGGTAGCACACAAAGTGTTCCTCTGGTAAACGGGAGTTGCATAATCTCATAGTCAAAGGAACATGTATAAGTCATGAAGAAAGCAATAGCAACATACTAAACGATCGAGTGCTAAGCTAACGGAATGGGTCAAGTCAATCACGTCATTCTCCTAATGAGGTGATCTCGTTAATCAAATGACAACTTATGTCTATGGCTAGGAAATATAACCATCTTTGATTAACGAGCTAGTCAAGTAGAGGCATACTAGTGACACTCTGTTTGTCTATATATTCACACATGTATTATATTTCCGGTTAATACAATTCTAGCATGAATAATAAACATTTATCATGATACAAGGAAATAAATAATACTTTATTATTGCCTCTAGGGCATATTTCCTTCAATTAGGTCTCTATCAAGAAATTCCACCACCTTTTCCAAGACGTATCGATGAGGAAACCCATAAGTAAGATGTGACCTCCCTAAATAGTTAGTGTTTTTTTTTAATTTACTAAACTCACACTTTGTTACATAATTTGCAGGCTAACCAATATGGGCAGGGGTTGGAGTTTATACGATTGGAGGGAACAGAACATACAATGGGTACACAAGTGGGAAAATGAAGCGCTAGCAGATATAGTGCATCAACTTAGGTATATTTTATTTACATTATTTTATTACGATGATCATACGATGTGTGAAGATGCTTTGCTTTCATCACAACGGTTTATGTAATTATTTTATTCTGCAGACCGTACGATGGAAGTACAGATCAAGCGTACAAGCAGTGGTACTGCATGAACACACGTGCTAGCCTGGCCAGTCAGCCAGCTACTATACCAACACATCTCACACAGGAGGAGCAGGCGCGGAGACATATTGAGCTGCATGCAGCTTACTATCGTGACCAGATGGTAATCACTTGTAACTTTTTTAGGTCCATCATTTCATAATCATTTGAACTAAATAACATCCAAATATTGTTCAGCTTGAAAGTTGCAACGAAGTAGGGCAGATGGCTGCGGATAGCATGCCGGCCCAGGGCCCAGCTCGCAAATCATTCCAGAAACGTTTTCAACAATACATGGCAACAAAGTTCAAATGCGGTAGAGGCGACGACGTTGTCACTAGAGCGTACAACATGCCGGTAGCGAGGTCAGCCAGACCGAATGCGGCGCCGTCGTCCAGACCGAGCGAGGCGCGTACGAGCCATGGGCAGTGGGGGGAGGGGCCGAGTACTAGAACGACATTGCCACGACATGACTCATCGCTGCCACTGCATCGCTCTTCTTCGGTGCAGCTTCGTCAGGGGCAGATATCTCAGGACCATGGCACGGGCTTGGATTTGATGCCCGAGCAGACTCTTTCCCCTAACCCATATGCGTACACAGGATATGATGCATACACCCAAGGTGAGGGATCTCAGTCATATCTCTCCACGCGCAGGATCTCCATGCCCAAGGAGATTTAAACCAGCACCACGTACAATGGCCAGACAGTACATGCGAGGGATCTGATCAGGTAGTCATGTTTACATTTTAATGCATTTACAATGATATCATATATTATCCTCTAGCAGTTTGTTTACAATGTTTCTATGTGCAGGACATACCTGATGTTAATTGGGGCGATGAGAACACCCAACGTGGCGTCAACACAGGCGTCCGGGGTGCATCACATGATCATGGCGACACGGTTACATCATTAGTTACAGAGTCCTTCGGAAGGGACGTTATTGGCCCATCTTTTATCCCCGCAGAGTCACAACCATACGCCTACAATTACGCTTCAGGTTCGCAACAAGGATTCCAGACTCCACCACCTACATAGGAGTCGCAGACACATGAAGCCGAATTGGAGTACGGCCGCGGTCTTCGTGGAACTCGGCCACCTAATCGCTTGTCGCCTTCCGGTCGTAAGGAAAGGCAAGGTGGTCGTCGTAAAGTAGGGTGATTCATCTATCCACGTGCGCGACCCATTGTATCTACATATGTCAGTATCAGACTTTTCGATTTGAACATCTATGTATGCTAAAATAAAAATGCACCAGTCAGGAACAATTTTTCCCGCCTATATCTCCCGCCATACTATCCCGCTCCACTCTTCGGCTTATGTTAGGCCGAAATGATTTTTTTTAAATTTTGGCTGATGAATACTGTGCAACCATTGCCCATCTTAGACATTGAAAAAATATATTTTCGCGCAACCCTTTCCCCTCAATATTTTCCCGCCAATGCTTTCCCTCCACATGTTCCCGCCACCCGTTTTCCGCCAACCCCTTCCCGCCATATCTTCCTGCTACCCGTTTCCCGCCAACCCCTTCCCGCCATACTGCAGTCGTTCTTTCCCGCCATTTTCTCCTCTCTACCTATAAAACCCCCTTCTGACGGAGGTGGATAAGCATTCGAGTGTAGTGTAGTCGAGATGTCCCATTATCCTTTCGATCGTAGTTTTCACCCTGGGATGAGCAGGACTCCTCTGAGGCTAGCTACCGAATTCAGGATGGACAATAGGATAGTTCCATGGGACGAACTCACCGGTAGTGACACCATAATGAATGAGTTGGCTCACCAATTACGTAGGTCTGGGTGGCCTAAAAGGACCTATGAGGAGGTACGTAAAGAACTTCTTAGGTTGCATGCAATGTGGAAGAAGGTAGTGGAGCCGAAGAGTGAAACTTTCAGAAGGACTGCAGAAAAGCATCCATTTTTATGGACTGAGGAGAGCGAGGACGAAGATGATATCTTCATGCCGCCGCTTCCGGGTTCTGCATCGTCAAAGGGCAAGAGTTCTGCATCGTCTAAGGGCAAGAGTACTGCATCCTCGAAGGGCAAGAGTTCTGCATCATCCAAGGGTAAGAGTTCTGCATCCTTGAAGGGCAAGAATTCTGCATCGACGGAGGATGACGATGATGCCTTCATGTAGTTTTTAAGTTGTATTCCAGTTCTAGCATTTAATTCAGATGTACTTGCATTATTAGTTTGTACTCTCTTATTGTAGGGCATTATGTTCTATCTTAATTTCATTCTGGAGTTGTTGCACGATGTTCGATATTAGTGGAGGGAAAGAAAATGCCACTACTTTATTCTAAAACTATATATTTTTCCATTACGACACGGTACAACTGAAAATAAGATACATCGTAGAATTGAAATAAAGCTACATTTAACTACTGAAATAAAGCTACATTAAACTGCAGAAATAAAGATACAAATGATTGCGAAATTTAAAATACTACCACAGGAATCTACTGAGTCCAGTGTGAATATTTTCCTTTTCCATCGCCAGCTTCTTCTGCTGCCTTGGCCTCACGAGCCCTTTCTTTCTTTCTTTGCCTCTCCGCCTCACGAGCCTCCTTTCGTTGTCGTTCCTGCTCCTCCATGCGACGAGCCTTTTCCCTGTTTTTCTTTCCTAAATCCTGAAAAAACGGTGTTGCTCCGCATAATATTCTTTTAACTCTCTCTCTCTCTCTCTCTCTCTCTCTCTCTCTCTCTCTCTCTCTTGCTCTGCTTTCTCCTCAGCTTCCGTCTTCTCGCGTCGCTCTTCCGCATAGAAACTATTCCATGCATGGCGACTTCTTTCACGAATCTCAGTCACTGCCCAAGCCGGCATCTCCGTGTCAATCCAACGATAGTACATGCACAGAGGCGGAGGAGACTACAATAAGAAACAAGAATGTTATTAAATAATCTATCAAAATACCAACAATATCTATTTGTGATGGTTAAAGCATACCGGAGGCTTCTCGTACTCTGAAATAGCTATGGGTGGATCTTCCTCATAATTGGCGCACATGAAAAACTTCATGCCCAACCAATCTGAAAAATCCGTAACCTCCTTCACCTTGCAAAGATCGCCACACCAACACCGCAGGACTGCCACCCCCGGAGGCAAACTTGCATTCTTCATTTTCCTCGGCCTAATGCTTTGATCCGAGCAAGGCAAACTCATACCGACTGAAAAAATTTGTTACACACTTTGCGCAGTGGCGATTTCGAGGATGGCTCGAGAGAGCATCGGTGTCTCCTTTTATAAGCTCAGACGATAAATGATGGCGAGAAAATTAAGCGAGAAATTTTAGGATCCCTGTAGTGTCGGCATAACAGCTTCCCGTAGCATCGGATTCCCGCAGTGCCGTCGCATCAAGCAATAGCCAGAGCAATTCTCACAGTGCCGTCCCATCCGCTGAGGCAAAAAAAAAAGCTAAAGCAGGACTGATTCCCGGGCGAAAGAAGCTAAAGCAGGGCATCAGCGTGCATTTTCCCGCGTGTGGGAATCACCGCCGTCAGCGTCGCTGTTGCACACGGGAATCAGCGCCGTCAATGTCCCCTTGTCGCTTTTGGCAGAGAGGCCGCCTCACCCGCTGGCGGCATGGCCCGCAGTCACGTCGCGCGTGCAGTAGGGCCTGTCGGCCCGCGAGCGGCAGGAGCACGAGGGGCCGCCTCACCCGGTGGCAGCGGGCCCACCAGGCTCGCCCCGTTCCATCCTGGCTCGTGGAACTGTACGAAGGCCGTTATACACCGCGCCGCCGCCTCCAGCCGTGGCGGCAGGTGCTACGTGTCGCCTGCCGAGCCTGCCGCCACTGCCCAGGGGGTCTTTTTTGTCAATTTCGTTGGGAGGGGGTTTTTTCTGGCAATTCCAGTGGACAGGTGGTCTGTTTCGACAAAAAATCGGGGATAGAGGTGAGTCGTCGTACGTGCAGTTTGGGTTTGCGTGGCCTGATCGGCAGAACTGGAGCGGGGATGTGTCTGGGGGCGGCACAGAATTTTGTTTTCCTTGGCAGTGTGTGACCTACCGTGCGTACAGCAGGCACCCACGTGGACCAGGCCGCTGGCACCCCACAGGCCCACAACACACTAGCGAGCGGCCTGCGCGTGCCTGGCTAACAAACAACTCGATGTGCACGCGACACGGAAGCTATGTCATTTTTTTGAAGTTCCGAAGCTATGTCATTTTTTTTTTAAAACAGTTTGAACTTTATTAATTAGAAATAATAGTTACATCGTCTATCAGAAGAGTTACAAGATTTTCCATGGGCTCCTCTATCCAATCCCTAGTCATGGAACATTTTACTAATCTAGCAAGCTCATGAGCTACTTTGTTCTTTTCTCTATTACAATGTTCAAAACTGGTTTGTGGAAAATCACAGGCCATAAAAAAACAATCCTCAAAAATTGCCGCCGCTGCTCCCGCAGACTCTCCACCGTTCTTCATTGTGTCAATGGCATCCATATTATCAGAATTGATAATGAGACGATTGCAGCCCTTTTTTGTGCCAACAGTAAACCAAACCTGAGTGCTAACGCCTCCGCTGTCAGAGCATCCGCACAGTACTAAATCTTCCAGTTACCACCTACTATGAAATTCCCTTTGTCATCTCTAATAACAGCACCCCCTGTGCCCCGTAGCTGATCATGATTAAAAGAAGCATCCACATTCAATTAAACAAACCCCATGGGAGGTCTGCGCCATCCTTCATTCTTTCTCTTTGCTTTAGGTGAGTGGGCATTTACATAATTCGCTGTTATAGCCCTAATCCCCATGAAGGTTTGAGACGCCTCTTGAGACTTACCCTCATGGACTAGTTTCCGTCTATTCCACCATAAATACCAAGCAGCTATAGCGATTAGTTCCCCTGCATTCCGGGAGCCCAAGATAGGTAATTCATGATCAGGCATAAGGAGTAAGAATTCAAGGACTGCCTCTCCTGGACGGTCAATGACGCAGGCTTTTTCTACCACTTCATACAATCCCAAATATTCCCACACTTCTTTTGCCTTCTGGCACAGAAATAATATATGTTTCGTGTCCTCTTGCCCATCCAAACATGCTGAGCATATTGGCTGAGTTTTTATATGTCTGTTGGCCAGTGTAACACGGCACGGTAGAGTCCCGTGGAGCGTTTGCCAAATAAAATTTTTAACCTTCGCCGGACAAGCTAATTTTCATATCTTACCCCAAATAGGATTGACCTTACTTCTACCCATGCCATCTGAGTATTCCAATTTCCTCCCATGCTGCTTTTTCCATTCCTCCACATACGCTGATCGTACAGTGTATAAACTGTTTTTTGTATAGCTCCATGCAATAAAGTCCGACATATTGTGCATAGGGATCGGGATCGCTAGGACTCTACAGGCATCAATTGGCCACAAAGTTTGTCTCACCAAATCTTCATCCCAACAATTCGTGATTGGGTTAATAAGATCAAAAACTTTCGTCAGGAGATTCCCCCTTCTCGGTGTAATAATTTTTCTATCTGCACAATTTGGGATCCATGCATCTCTCTATATGTCAATCTTTTCTCTTGTTCCGACTCTCCATATATAGCCATTCCTGAGTGAAACCACTCCTGCCATAATACTTTGCCACGTAAAAGAGGAGCCCTTTTTTAATACTGCGCTCATCAAATCGCCCTCCGGGAAATACTTTGCTCTTAGGATTGTTGCACATAACATTCAAGATTTTCCAAGAGGCGCCATGCTTGTTTCGCTAACAAAGCCAAGGTTAAAACAGTGTATATCACGGAAACCCATTCCACCTTGGTCTTTTGGAACACACATCTTCCACCACGCCATCCAGTGCATCCTTTTCTGATTGTCCTCGTCACCCCACCAGAATTGCGACATCGCGTCTATGATTCCTTTGCAAATCTTTTTAGGAATTTTAAAGACGGACATTGCATATGTTGGGATAGCTTGAACAACATACTTAAGCAAAATTTCCTTTCCACCAGCCGATAACAACTTTTCTTTCCATCCACTAATCTTCAAAATAATACGATCAATCAAGAACTGGAAACAATCGCTTTTATCCATGCCCACATTGGCAGGTAGTCCCAAATATTTATCGTTAAGCCTCAGTCATAATATTTAAAATTATACAGATTTGCACTTTGTCCTCCACTTTTGTATTGGGACTAAAAAATATACTGGATTTTTCGACACTCACCATTTGCCCCGAGGCGGCACAGTAAGAGTCCAGAACTGCTTTAAGGGCCTCCGCGTTCGCAGCATTTGCTCGCATGAGGATCAAAGAATCATCCGCAAATAATAGATTGGAAACTGAAGGGGCTTCCCTGCTAACCTTTATACCGGAAATATTTCCCCTCTCCTCCGCATTTGCTAAAAGGGCAGTCAGGCCCTCCGTACATAACAGGAATAAGTAGGGGGAGAGGGGGTCCCCCTGCCTTAGCCCTCTGGTGGGTTTGAAGTTATCAGTCTCATCTGCATTAAACCGAACCCTGTACACCACATAGGACACACATTGCATAATCAAGTTCACCCAGTTTTCTTTGAAACCCAGCTTCCCCAAAATTGCTTTTAAGAAAGACCATTCCACTCGGTCGTAAGTTTTGTGCATGTCCAACTTGATAGCACACAGCCCCTCCCTCCCTGTTCTTTTCTTCTTAATTGTGTGGAAACACTCATATGCTACTAAAATATTATCTCTATGTCATTAGTGGACAGGAAATCGCAGGGAGGGACGACAAATTATTGGAGACACACTCTACTGTGGACTGGTCATCCAGGCCACCGTTAGCGTCATTGTACAATTATTAAGGCTCTGTTTGGCTCCAAGCCAAAATGGTCGATTTTATACATTTCATATCACGTAAAAAGGACATTAGTGTCTAAAAAAACCTTAAAAGGACATTGAAATATAAAATTTTGTTATAATTTTTTTTCCAGATTGGGTTTACATGAAGTTGTAGGTGTCGATATTTTCCTTGATAAATTTGATCAAACTAGACGAAGACATCTCCCCCCTTAAACAGAAATAAGTCATCTCATACCATGAAGAAAAACAATGTTTCTTACTACCCCACCTCATAACGTAGACAATTTTTATTTTTGTTTTCCTCTCTTCCAAAGCGTGGCACGCTTTGATGGAGTACACACCAAACACAAAGTGTGAGTGTACGCTCTGAACTCATATACTCCAGCTGTGAGCAGTTAAATTTGAAGTATTATTTAAAAATTTGAATTAATTTGCCAACAAACATTGCTTATTGTTCCTTTTTTAGGTGCTTAGTGTTGTAAGTGCGTGCAAATATTTGATAAGAAATGACATCCGTGGTGGCCTGGATGAAACAAACAACATCATCGCTCCAAAAATACTTTCAAAAATAGACCTTTTGGAGCATCGCTTGTTTTCACAACATTAGAAAAAGGAATCCCTCACAAAACTTTGCACGTGGATGAAACACTCAACAATTTTTTTGCCAGTTTTTTTTTTCATTTTACTGTCCATCCGACTGTATCTGCATCTGGGAGTAGAAAATCCATGTCAACATCAAACACCGATTCGTACATACCACAACCCCACAAAGTAATACAATGGAAACATTGCGACTATAAACAACAAACTTATTATTACAAGGCAGAAGTGTATAAAGTTTCCAGATTTTCCGATGTCCATATAAGAAAGTTCTGTAACCACTTCAATTAGAAAGTACAACTAGTAGAACAATATCCTCCAATTTGCATTACTCTTTTTGGGTATATGTAATCTATACTTTTGAAGTCTTTTACTTGTATATTGAATTAAGATATTTTGACTTATATCACTGTATTCAATGTTAAATAAATATTTAGCTCAAAATATTCAAATCTGACATAGATTTACATTATGAGCTTTAGTCCTTTTATTAGTTTCTTATTTCTTATCTGATCCTAATGTCCAAAAAAAGTACTCCCTCCGATCAATATTACTTGTCAATGAAACGGATATATCTAGATGTATTTTAGTGCTAGATACATCCGTTTGAGTGACAAGTAATATGGATCGGAGGGAGTAGCAAACATCGTGTCAAATATCCTAACATTTTGTCATACATATTTTATTTTATTTTATTACCTTTTGTAGACCTTCACTCAACTACCCTTTTACTGAATTCCCATGGTTTTTAGTATAAATGTATGCAAAGATGCAAAATCATCTATGTTAATTTACTCCCATTCTCGTAGTTTGGTGATTCTTCCACTACACTTTGTACTATTTAATTGTTCGATTCTGGAGTTGCTTTCGGTTCTTTCCAAGAACTTCACCGGTTCCTGAACATATAATCATTCTCAATGAAGGTTTTGCTTTGTATGGAAAACTAGCTCTTCTAGTGGCTTAAGAAATCTCATGTGTTGGGATACATAGAACACAATAAGAACTTTGGATAAACTTTCGGTAGTTCTAGTTCATACGCACATGTCATTTCCTTCCGTTTTGAATACATAAAGGTCCAATACATGCGTGATTCGAATTTCTATTGATCCCAAATCTTTGGATTTCTTTTATCGGACCCACTCAAAGATATGCCAAATCTCCTATTTGGAGTTCTTATTTCCTTCAATCTTGGTCAAGAGACTCTTGTGCCTACTTTGAGATATCTTGAGAAGGTCACATATGATGCTGGTAACTTGCTTAGTGAATTTAGGTCACAAGTCTTTATGTTGTATAGTTTCTTACCACTATAAGGGTCATATACACAATTTCATGCATACAAGGTTTCAAATGAAATTATTTCAATATTGCTTCTATAGTTGTTCCTATTAGGGAATAATGTTGCCTACCATCCATGTGGCAAGTGTTCATCCCATGCTCCTTTCAAGTATAGGGCACAAGCGCTAAGCATATTATGTAGGTTTTTCCTCTCCGTTGCTATCCCATGTGGATGGTAAGCAACACTGAAAATCAACTTTGTGATCCTAACATGGTCAACAGGAAGTAAAAATGGAACCTTAGTTTGTAACAATCCTTGTTCGTACTCCGTCTTGCCGATGACTCATTGAGATACATATTGGCTAATTTTACATGCATTCATCACGTTAATGGGTAGAAAATAGGTGTTTTTCGTCGGCAGGTTGATGTTCACCATATAGCATCATTGTGTCTCTTGTTTTTGGCAATCCGGTCATCAAGCCCATTCTGAATTGTTCCCGCTTTCATTACACTAATGGCAAAGGTTGCAATAATCTTCCCTCACATGTAATGCATGAGATAGCCTTTTTTGGTAGTAGTGGGATGGTAATTATAACACATCTTTTTTACCAGATAAAACTTTTGTGTTGTATCCCCAAAGTTCACGAGCTTGTTGCACTGGGCACCTCATTTAAGCAAATTGTTACCAATGCACCCAAAATACTTGAATGACACAAAATACCATGTTTTTACCCATTATATGAAATATGATAGGATGTACCCGTGATGAGGTTGGTGTGTACATATTTTTCATTTGTTTGCGTGTTTTAGCTCACAAAACACTGCCACGGAATTGGCTAGTGCAACCTAACAAAATATTGCTCGCTCAGTACTACGAGACAGAACTGCTTTGGAGTGACAGATCAAGCTGGCACACCATTCTGTAATATTGGCGGCACGAGCTATGTCAAGGTTAGTGGCAACGTGATCATTCGTTGGCATTGTGCAAGGTGTCAAGTGCGTCAACGATTACGTTGTGTGGGGCGGTGTTTGAGGCAGTGGTATACATCGGCCCTTTGATACCCATGCCCACCTATACCAAAGTGCCTGTGTAGGTCAGCCTTAGCTTCTACCACTATATTCCACGTGGCATGTGTCATCGACCTGACGGGTGAGCCCTTTTAGAGGGGATTTGAGATGGGTACATGGTATATTGAAACATTCTAAATATAGCACATAATGTTCACAAGTTTTCTAAAATTGCCACACTCCTCATAATTTTCTTAATTGTGTTAGTCACTATCACCAATATGATTATTGAACATGCAAAACACAATTTACTCTTTCTTAGTATATTCATCGAGAAGTGCACTTAACAACATATATACGAGTATATCAACAATGGTTGCATATTAAGTGTGGTAAGCTGTCTCAAACCTGAATCAACAAAAAGAGCATGTTTGATAGGTGATAATGTTGTTAAATCATGTGCAACGGTATCTTCCTATCATGAAATGCCATACACATGAAAGAATCTGAGCTTGGTGTGCTTGCGGTTGGTTGCACCTCACATGTCGGACTGGGGCCCACCTTCACATAAACGGATACAATGGGTAAGTTTTCGTGGTTGTTTGGATAACAGGTATTTAAAACAACTATTAACCAAACAAGTTTTAAGAATTTTTAAGGAAAAATAATTTTAAGTTGATGTCCAAGTAGTAGCTCGCATGTATGAATTCTCCACGAACATCCGAAACAACCAAGGAACATGAGACCCGTCTAAGTGTTGAGTGACTGGACAATTCGACACTGTGGCGACCATGGGAGAAGATCGACAGTGGTGGAGGGCGGAAGCGGCGACGACGACCATTTGCAAGGGCTGGCAGTGGCGGAGAGGCGGAAGTGGCGGTAATACAAACGAGTCATCGTTGCAAGATGTTGACTAGCAAGGGCGACGGTGGCGAAATTCTTCAATACGGTGCCATGGGTTTCAGTAGACACATTAATGGCACCACAACTCCACAAGAAGCTATACAAGACTGGCTTTTGTTGGTTTCATGAGAGATTGGGTTTTTATAAAAATGATTACCAGTCGGGTTTTTTTCAAATGTGAAATTATGAGTTTAGGTGTAACCGGTTTTAGTAATCCAGGGATTGGTTGGGATATCCAAACAAAATTTACATCAAACATGGACAGAATCATAAATGTGCAACATTGCTATTCAAACACATAGACATGATGAGCGCCATGGTGCAAATGAGTCATGTATCGTTTCTTTTATAATTTCCCTAATCCACAGTAGGTTAAAATATTGTCTTTCTACAAGTCTAAAAGGACAATAATGTAATTTCCACAATTCAATTTGCGCTCAAAGTAACTATTAAAAGCCATATACGGCTTCACAGACTAGATAACACGGATAGCCCACAAAGTTAAGAGGCATCCAAAATAAAAATTTAGAGTTCACTTGGTTTAGAGAAAAAAATTCATTATAAGTAGCACAGAAACGTGATAAGATGACACTTGCCATCTTAAGAAATTGCATTGCTTCATTTCTATGAAAAAAGTAAGTTTTACAAAAATGTGATAAGATGACACTTGCCACCCTAAGAAATTACATTGCTTCATTTCTATGAAAAAGAATAAGCTTTGAGTGGGATATGGCTTTCTCCAAACGCACAAATAGTAGATAGTAACCTCAAGAAATTCTTGTAAAACTATGTCTAAATACACCCATTTCCGTGAGAAGTAATTCGGGACGGAGGTGGTATGTGTTTCCTATAAATCAAATGCATATATAGGAAACTTTCCTCGTAGTCATATTCATTACTCCCTAAATTCCTAAATACTCCATCCGTTCCTAAATATATAAGTCTTCTTAGATACTCCCTTCGTTTTAACTTACTTTGCATATTAAAGTTGATTGAAGTCAAACTCCGTAAAGTTTGACCAAGTTATTAAACATATATAAATATTTACTATAACAAATCTATATGATGTGAAAGTATATTTAATAATAAATCTAATGATATTGATTTGTTATTGTATATGTTAATATTTTTGTTTATAAATTTTGTCAAAGTTTACAAAACTTGACTTTGACTGAAACTAATACGCGGACTAAATAAAAACGGATGAAGTATTTCAATAAGACTACATTAGATTCACTCATTTTTGCTTTGTATATAGTCCGCATTTAAATCACTAAAAAGACTTATATTTAGAAACGGAGGGAGTATGTTTTTCTCATGAAAATGCTCCAAACCGAGGCCTTAGAGCAACTCCAACCGGGCGATCCATTTCGTCCGTCCACGTCCGTTTGGGTCGTCGCGGACAAAAACGGTGGCCCAATGCACCGACCCATTTCCAAAATTCGTCTGCTTCGCGTCCGCGCGGACCCATTTCCACCCCAAAATTGCACCTGAAATGCGTCGCACGGACGCACCGCCTGTCCCCTCGGTGTCCGCCATGGTCCCACTTGGCGGCCGCCAACCACTGCCCGCGGTCATATTTATGGCGACCACCGACACCAGGCCCACGCGTCAACCAGTGAAAACATCCTTTTTTTAAACCATGTGTGGGCGCGCGCGCCGGGGGAGGGGGGGCTCATCCATTTATGTCCACCTCTGGCCCCCACCAGCCCCCTCGTGCTTCCTCGCCGACGACAACCGAAACCCTCGACATGGGGTTCTTCGGCAGTGGCTCCAGAAATGGCAAGGGGAAGTTCACCCCCGGCGCCTCCTCCTCCACCGACGCCAACGCTTGCCCGCTCCGGTCGGCAGCGTCTGCACATTCTGGTGCACCAAGTGCGGTGGCACTGGGAGTTCAGGCAGCCGCTGTCGTACCCCGACGTGACGCTGCTGCACCACTGGCACCTCGATCTGTAGCGGATCCCGGTGTCGGCGGTTCCGCGGACACAGCGGGCGCACGACGAGGAGGTGTGCAGGCGCCGGGCGCAGCTCACGCCGGTGCAGCGGCGCATGCCCGAGTACACTGCAGGCTCTCCCCATTGGAAGGTCTGGTTTGAAGGAAATATGCCCTAGAGGCAATAATAAAGTATTATATATTTCCTTATATCATGATAAATGTTTATTATTCATGCTAGAATTGTATTAACCGGAAACATAATACATGTGTGAATACATAGACAAACAGAGTGTCACTAGTATGCCTCTACTTGACTAGCTCGTTAATCAAAGATGGTTATGTTTCCTAGCCATAGACATGAGTTGTCATTTGATTAACGAGATCACCTCATTAGGAGAATGACGTGATTGACTTGACCCATTTCGTTAGCTTAGCACCTGATCGTTTAGTATGTTGCTATTGCTTTCTTCATGACTTATACATGTTCCTATGACACTGAGATTATGCAACTCCCGTTTACCGGAGGAACACTTTGTGTGCTACCAAACGTCACAACGTAACTGGGTGATTATAAAGGTGCTCTACAGGTGTCTCCAAAGGTACTTGTTGGGTTGGCGTATTTCGAGATTAGGATTTGTCACTCCAATTGTCGGAGAGGTATCTCTGGGCCCACTCGGTAATGCACATCACTATAAGCCTTGCAAGCATTGTGACTAATGAGTTAGTTGCGGGATGATGTGTTACGGAACGAGTAAAGAGACTTGCCGGTAACGAGATTGAACTAGGTATCGAGATACCGACGATCAAATCTCGGGCAAGTAACATACCGGTGACAAAGGGAACAACGTATGTTGTTATGCGGTCTGACCGATAAAGATCTTCGTAGAATATGTGGGAGCCAATATGGGCATCCAGGTCCCGCTATTGGTTATTGACCGGAGAAGTATCTCGGTCATGTCTACATAGTTCTCGAACCCGTAGGGTCCGCACGCTTAACGTTACGATGACAGTTTTATTGAGTTTTGATGTACCGAAGGAGTTCGGAGTCCCGGATGAGATCGGGGACATGACGAGGAGTCTCGAAATGGCCGAGACGTAAAGATCGATATATTGGACGACTATATTCGGACTTCGGAAAGGTTCCGAGTGATTCGGGTATTTTTCAGAGTACCGGAGAGTTACGGAAATACGTATTGGGCCTTATTGGGCCATACGGGAAAGAAGAAAAAGGGCCTCAAGGGTGGCCGCACCCCTCCCCTTGGTCTGGTCCGAATTGGACTAAGGAAGGGGGGCGCCCCCTTCCTTCCTTCTCTTTTTCCCTTCCTCTTTTCCTATTCCATATGGGAGGTGGAATCCTACTAGGACTAGGGAGTCCTAGTAGGACTCCACACTTGGTGCGCCACCTCCTAGGGCCGGCTTCCTCCTCCCTTGCTCTTTTATATACGGGGGCCTGGGGGCACCCCAGACACAAAAATTGATCCTTGAGATCTCTTAGCCGTGTGCGGTGCCCCCTCCACCATATAACACCTCGATAATACCGTTGCGGAGCTTAGGCGAAGCCCTGCGTCGGTGGAACATCATCGTCGTCACCACGCCGTCGTGCTGACGAAACTCTCCCTCAACACTTGGCTGGATCGAAGTTCGAGGGACGTCATCGAGCTGAACGTGTGTAGAACTCGGAGGTGCCGTACGTTCGGTACTTGATCGGTCGGATCGTGAAGACGTACGACTACATCAACCGCGTTGTGATAACGCTTCCGCTGTCGGTCTACGAGGGTATGTGGACAACACTCTCCCCTCTCGTTGCTATGCATCATCATGATCTTGCGTGTGCGTAGGAATTTTTTTGAAATTACTACGTTCCCCAACATGGTTTGCCCTCGAACACGAGGAGCAAGGCGGATCAGCGTGCAGCACCACCACGTCAACCCCCCACCTTCCCCCGTCGTCAAGCCGGAGGAGGAGGCCGAGGCTGCCTACCAGGTGGCGCCGGCGGAGGCCTTCACCAACTCCATCGAAGAGGAACGACGGAAGGCCGAAGTAGACGAGGCCACCTACCATGCGGCGCTCGCGGAGGACACGACCCTCTCTGCGGCCGGCGATTGCGTGGTGCCGCCGGCGACTCGACGACACCTGCACCCGAGCCGGCCAAGCGATACGTGTGGACCGACCAGCTGTGGGAGTGGGAAAGCGTCCCCCCCTCCCGTTTGGCTTGATGCCACGCCGACGCAGGAGATGTACCTAGAGCGCAGCGCAGCGCAGGCTGGCGAAGGAGCATGTGTATAATTTTCTTTTTTGTTGTACGCGCATAAATTTGGGTTGGTCTTCCGTTGGATGCTTCAGCCGACCGACCCAAACGGATAAAAGACGAACAAACCACGCCTTTGGTTGAAGTTGCTTTTAGAGAAATGCAATTAAAAGGTCATATTGTACTTGCGGGGAAAATGTGTGCGCTACCATCATGTCGGACAAGTGTGAGCGTATGGCACAGCCACGCAACCGTGCACCATGCGGAAGGCACGCGAGGCTAGAACCGTCATTCCAAGCACAGTCTTATCTGCTTCCCGTTTCTCTCTCACTCTCACTGCTGCGCGGGCCCGCCCACTAGGCTGTGCTCCTATAAAATCCAACCTGGACGAACCAACCCACACAAACTCCCAAAGCCATTGCCCTCCTCACAACCCGCACTCTTTCCCTCCGCCAAAGACCGGTGGTTGAGGCGTCACGGCAAGCGCGAAGCGCGAAGCACAGCGGAAACGGGAGCGCCATGGCCGGGAGCGCGAGGTCGGCGGCCGCGAAGCACGCGTACCGGATGTTCACGCCGTCCCGGAGCGCGGCGTCGCGGGGCAGCCCCGGCAGCGCGGCGGACGAGTTCGACGAGTCGGACGTCTGGGGCTCGTTCGGCGGGGCGGACTCCGGCCCCGCGGACCTCGCGCGCGCCCGCACGATCCCGTCGTCCGCCCGCGCCAGCGGCCGGAAGAAGCCGCTGGACCATGCCCATGCCGGCCCCGGCGCCGGCGCCGTGCCCGGGTCGCTGCCGATGAGCATCCCGGACTGGCAGAAGATCCTGGGGGCCGAGTACAGGGACCACCACGCCGGCGAGTGGGAGCTCTACGACGACGACTACGGCAAGGTGGGCTCCGGCTGCCGGAGCGGCTCCGTGGTGCCGCCGCACGAGCTGGCGTGGCGCAGCCGCGCCGCGTCCCTGTCGGTGCACGAGGGGGTCGGCAGGACGCTCAAGGGGCGCGACCTCAGCCGCGTCCGCGACGCCGTCTGGAAGAGGACCGGCTTCGAGGACTGACCCGAGAGCATGCATGGCATCGGCATGGCTCGATCTCCGGCTGCTGGTCCGCAGTATAGGCTCGAAGCGAGATCATTACTAATTGTTTCGCTCGTTTCGGGCCCTCCTTTTTGGCATGCGTAGCAAAAACAGACCGTGGTAGCGAAGACATGCGATCCTGACAGAAGGAGAGCGGGTGGGTGTTCGTTCGTTCGTTCATGGCGTGACAAATTTCAGGGGCACCTGGAGGAAAAGGTTGGTTGGTCAGGCGTCGGCGTGCGTATTTTATTTCTTTCTTTTGTGTAGTATGTGTAGCTTTTTGCAGTGGGCTGTACTGCTGTTTTTGGGCGAAGTTGCTGAACAGAGAAGAAATGCTTGCCTTTGCCATCCCGATCTCATGATACAGGAGCATAAATGGTAAAAGAAATTGCTTTCGGTTGAGCGTTACACCTTTCTGATGTGACAAGATTACTCACATTTTTCTTCCAATATAAAGTTACATAAACGACACCGTGGCCCTACTGAACAGTGAGCACGCACTGACATAATTGACCATTAATAATATCTATCGGAGTAGATTAGAAATAACTACGTCTAACTCCTACACCGTCGAGTTCTACGCTCTCGTCTACTCCCTCGCTTTCTAAATATAAATCCTTTTAGATATTTTAATATGAAGTACATGCCAATAAAAAAATGATCTACACGCTAAAATATATCTCATCTATATTAAAATCTATGTAATCTATATTAAAATATGTAAAAAGACTTATATTTAGAAATGAAAGAAGTAGATAAGAAATAAAGTCGAATTATATGGGAGATTCATAGTTTTTTTTTCTTTCATTTTGTTTGGTCAATCAGCAGTGTAGGAGTTATACGAGACATTGTAGATGAAAATTACCAAATTCGCTTATCTGAAAAATTTATAGATTGAATTATGGGAGGAAGTTTAGCTTCTGTAGTCTACATCTCGTAACACTAGCTAGTACTCCCTCCGCTCTTATATTTATGTGATTCACAGAGGGAGTACTAGGGTCTAGGGTCCCAATTCCAAAAGAAAAGCTGATGGAGAGCGGCAGCTCGATTTTAAATTTCTAATCAGGACAGGAGGTTGGGAGTCTCCGCGCAAGAGTGGCATCAATTGATTGATCATCCGTTAGTATATTATCACAGGCATCTAGCTAGGGGCGGGTCAGCTAAACTGATCACCGATAATATGGCATGGCACCGCGTCGTTTTCCCGGCGACGTCGTAGCCGGATAAGGGTCCCGATCGGCCCCGCCCGGCCCCATGCCGCACACCGGAAATGTCGAACGGAACAAACGGACCCCCATCCAGCGCGACCCGCGACGCGAGTCGTAACGCTTCACGCGCCGAGCGCTACGTGCGCAATATTAAAATTTAAAAGCCGCACGAAACGACAGAAAAAAACAAAGTATTGTAACTGTGGGTGGCCAAATGCTTGGACGTCGACGCTGATGGCAAGGACGTCCTCGGGGAGAGGCCCCGCTGCCCGGGCAGCGTTGCCGGCATGCAGTTCGGACGGAGCGAGCAAGGCTGGCATGTGAAGCCCTATCATATCCCTCTGTGGCATCGATGCAGCGCTCCGTGGTGGCACGTACGTAAACGTCCGCCATGCATGTCGGCCGGCCGACTCGCGCCACCCAGCTGTCTGCTGTCCTGTCCACCCAAACCAATAGTCATGGCACGTCCATTACATTGGCACGTCGACTGACTGCGGTGAGGTGCGCGACGGTTCGGCCCTGGCACCTGGCGCCGAGCGCGCTCGCCACGCACAACGGTTGTGCTGACGTTGCCCCGATCCGGCAATGCTGACGTCTCTCCTCGATCGGCGATTACTCTGCGAAAAGGTCGTAAGAAGCACGAGCGGCCAGCCAGCGCTCGCGAGAAACCTCTGCAGACCGCTGCAGTGCTGCGGCGGAGACACGCATGGCATGGAGGAACGTCGCCGCATTTGCAGCCAGGCAGGCAGCCTCGTCGTTGCACGAGTCGAATATACCAGGCATCTAGCGATGAGCGGTCGTGCGGGACTGGCAGTACGCTGCACACGCTAGAGACCACGGAGGGCGTCAGCGCCACTGCGTCCGTGCTCGGCGCATCCAAGTGGTTTTGTCGCGCGAGCAGAGCGTAGAGGTAGAGGCAGCAACCCGACGTGGCGGGCGCGAGCGGCGCCAGGGGCGCTGGCTGCGTGTCGGCCGCCGCGCGAGGCGGTTCGGTTGCATGCAGGGAGCGGAACGCGACGCCGAGCGCGCGGGCCGGCGGGATCGATCGATCGTGTTGCATGCCTGGCTTCTCGCACCCTGTGGGCTGGCTATCCGCCCCCCGGCGCCGCTGCTGGTTTCCACTGGTCAGTGGGCGGGGAGTCAGGTTGTGACTGTCCCGGCCGGCCCCACAAGGCCGGGCTGAGATATCCTCTGGGGGGCGTCGTGATTACACCAGGCCGGCATTTCGGCCGTCTGGTGCCCGAAACGGCAACGATTTCCCTGACGTTGACACCATATGGAAACGGATATTTCCATGCGGTGGCTGTGACAGTTTTGTTTTAGTTCGCAGTAGACACTAGCCGCCGAGGTGCTCACCCGACGGAGCGCGTTGCTTGTACGTATAGCACAAATATACTTCAGTCATCGTGTTGTCATAAACGGCTGCTACGTATGTCGACGCTAGCCGCCGCAACCAAATTGCCATCGCCATGCCATCACAGTTGAGAAGCGTCTCTTCTCCGAAAGCAGCAGACATCGTCAATCTATATACAGCGGTCCAAGTTTGATGACGAAGCACCACCGAGGCGGCAGGCAGCTTGATCTACCCACCCACGGGCCACGGCCGGGATCATGTTTACCTTTTGACAACGGACGCGTTAATTAACCCATGAAGTGACGAGGAATAATACCTTAGCTCGTCAGGTCTTCCACTGCCAGGCATGATCTGCTGCCTGGTGAGACTTCCGTATCAAGCCTCCCCGGTCAAGAAGAAGTTCATGCGTTGCGTTAATATTCTCTCTCTCTCTCTCTCTCTCTC